>NW_010225464.1:2547-2846 GCF_000690775.1 Eurypyga helias | reverse complement strand
CCCACATGAGGGCTCGGGCCCAATGTGTCCCGGATTATTCGCCCCTGCATCACTGCGGGGCTGCCGAGGGGTGCAGCCGTCGGCGTGGGGCTGGGGGGGGGGCAAGGTTTGCTCATGCTCTCTGTGCCCCAAACAAAAGACCCCGTACCAAATGGGGTGCCCAGGGGACCCGCAGAAGTGCTGAGCAAGCTCTTTTTCCACTGGAGGGGTGCCAGGGGGTGTAAGGGAGGCTGGGGGTGCAGGAAGGATGCTGGGGGGACAAGATGGGATGCTGAGGGGGCCGGGAGGATGGCGGGGGG
>NW_010225464.1:0-2450 GCF_000690775.1 Eurypyga helias | reverse complement strand
GAGCAGGAGGGATGCTGGAGCTGCAGGAGGGATGCTGTGGGAGCAGGAGGGATGCTGGGGATACAAGATGGGATACTGAGGGTGCAGGAAGGATGCTGAGGGAGCAGGAGGGATGCTGGGGGCGCAGGAGGGATGCTGTGGGAGCAGGAGGGATGCTAGGGGTGCAAGATGGGATGCTGAGGGTGCAGGAAGGATGCTGAGGGAGTAGGAGGGATGCTGGGGCTGCAGGAGGGATGCTGGGGGTACAAGAGGGGATGCTGAGGGAGCAGGAAGGATGCTGAGGGAGCAGGAGGGATGCTGGAGCTGCAGGAGGGATGCTGTGGGAGCAGGAGGGATGCTGGGGATACAAGATGGGATACTGAGGGTGCAGGAAGGATGCTGAGGGAGCTGGAAGGATGCTGGGGCTGCAGGAGGGATGCCGGGTGTGCAGGAGGGATGCTGGGGATGCTGAGGATGCAGGAGCAATGCTGGGGTTCTGTGAGGGTATGGGAGGGATGCTGGGGGTGCAGGAGCATTGATGGTGGTGTAGGAGGGATGCTGAGGAAGCAGGAGAGATTCGAGGGGTGTAGGAGGGATGCCAGGGGTGCAGGAAGGATTCCAGGAGGGCAGGAGGGATGCTGGGTGTGAGGGAGGGATTCCAGGCCACTGAGCCCAAAGCTGCAGCTGCACATCTTGAGGGTTTTTCACCCCGGGGTCTCCAAAGTGCCGCTTGAGGGGAGGGTTTCCAGCCTGATGTGTATTTCCATGAGCTGGGTGTCCCCGGGGAGGGCTGTCCGGCACTGCTGCCATACAACGAGGGTTTGCCGGGAAGACCCCTGACCTGCTTGGCAGGAGCCCGTGCCATCACACGGACCAACCACCGCCACTGATTTTTGCCCTCATGTTGGCTGCGGGTGTGCTAGAGACGTCGAGTCATCTCAGGATGACTCAGAAAAGAAGGAATTGGCTTGCTGAAGGAAACCACCAGCCTGTACAGCCAGGGTGCTCCCTGATAGCCGAGGGCTGGCGGCAGGCAGGGCACGGCCAGTGGCCCCAGCATCGGGCAACACCTTCTCACCCTCTATTTTTTTATTTGGAAAGCAAAGAATTTGGTGCTTGCAAGCAAATATATGAATTGCAAACAAATACAAGCCTTGCAAACAAACACAAACATTGCAAATAAATACAATATTGCAAATAAACACAATACTGCAGGCAAATACAATATTGCAAACAAAAACCGACGCAAGCCTTGCAAGTAAGACAATTTGTCGTGCACCGTCACGGGATGGTTGTGGTGTCGAGCAAAGCACCATGGCTGGCAGTGGGGGAGCAGCTGAAAACGCAGCTTTGGGTTGGGCGTTTTCTGGGGGGTGGGTTGTTTATTGTTCATCTGTGCCTAACTTTTTGGGGCTGGAATGTAAAGACATGGATGGAGGCTCCCTTATCTGATGCATGCCCGGGAGTGAATTCCTGGCTCCTGCTGATGGCCCCTGTTTGTCCCCATCAGACGAGCCAGGAGATGGGGAGGTCGGAAAAAGGGTTTCTAAATTAAAGCCAGGCCAAGGTGGACCTCGGAGCTCGTGGGTCCCACGTGGAGCTTCTTAAATGTCAGGGACCTCACAAACACTGCAAGCGCCCTCGCTCACCATCCCCAAAGGTGTTTTTTTGGGTTTAGTTTTTTTTTTAAATATATATTTTTATGTAAATACAGTCTTGTCAAACCACAGCCTGTTTCTCAGTTTTGTTTTCGGCAAGCTTTGATGAAAAGATTGGCATCTCCTGGCTCCGTCGAGAAGCTGAGCCCGGGCGATGTGCCGGGGATGCCAGGAGCACTCAGTGGGATGAAGCCCAAAGGGAATGGGTGCTCCCAGGCCGACAGCTATGGGATTCCCTCGGGACTCCTCTGTGCTGATGGCCGGGACACTGAAAACTCCCCATTTTCATCTCTCCAGGGTTAGGTTTCACCCAGCACATGTCAATGACCAGTCCCAAAAATTCCTCCTGTGGGACTTGCTTGTTAATTCTTATTTTTTTCAGGTTAATGGTGAGAGAGGCAAATTGCCAAACCCACCTGAAAGCCCCCCACCCTGTGCTTTTCCAGGTGCGTTTCAATTGTAAGCCAACTACTACCATTTTTCCAGCTTTGGGTAAAACCCATCTCTGGCCAAAGCAGGAGACCATCCCACTGGGAAAATCATGATAGAGCAAAACTAGATCAACCACAATTTCATATTCTTTCTCCCCATCTTCAGCCCACGGCTGCGTAGAAATCCCATGAATTTGCGCCTGAAATGGTCCAATATTCTGGTTTCTTGGAGTGTGGGGAAGGGTGCCGTGAGAGCCCGGGGCACAGCCCGGTTTTGGGGCACTCCCTGTGTTTCACTATTTCCATATGTGTCAAATTATTTTTCTGCTCGATCTTAGAAGATATGGGGGGGGTGGGGGAAGGGTTAATGCTCCCCTTCGCC
>NW_010225463.1:2906-3686 GCF_000690775.1 Eurypyga helias | reverse complement strand
AGGTGTCCCTGCCCACGGCAGGGGACTTGGAACCGGATTGTCTTTAAGGTCCCTTCCAACCCAAACCATTCTATGATTCTGTGATCATAGTAACAACCTAAAAGAAAAGGAGAATAATGCACCAATTAGAAAGGAAAGATAAGCAGGATTCGGATGCACTTTTACATTACTGTAGGGCAAGAGAGTGATTAAGAAATGGATACATCACCAATTACCACCTCAAAACCATCAGCCGGCTTCACAGACCAGCTGGGAAACCCCTCGGCAGCTGGCCCTTGGAGAACTGCGGGAATTGGGAAAGTCCTATGCGGTGCATCCACCCATAAGTGAGTCTTCAGAAGTCAGCCCAAGGGTGTCCCACTTTTCTAGCAAGTAACAAACACCTTACATAGGTCTTTTTGGCACACATCGTGTGAACGTGAAGACTCTTATGCTCCCATTATCAATCCCACATGGAACACTGGCCAGGTTCCCAGTATGAGATGCTTACATCCAGTTGTCACACAATATGATATTGTCTGGTTGTTTATGTTACCATTCTCAGAAGGGCAGAGGTATAGAAGCAGTAATCAATCATGAGCAGTCATCAATTATTTTCACTACACATGTTCCTCTTCATTAGCCTCTGAATGCCTCCTATTCAATTAAATATATTGCCTGCTGCTTTATAATTTTCTGATGAAATGTTTAATTAGCAAAAAAAGTGCACTCAGCTTTGGACTATTATTTGCCTGATCACTCTGGTTTTGGCCATTACTGTCTGCTGAGAAGGTTTGTCTA
>NW_010225463.1:0-2887 GCF_000690775.1 Eurypyga helias | reverse complement strand
GAAATCGAGTGTAGTCACTATGACCGTAAAGCAGCCATTCATATATTATTCATTTTCTGTAAGTGCCTAATTTTGATTGTGTGAATAACTTTATTTCTGGTTGTTTAGATTAACTGATCCAGCACTGTGTTTTGGATTTGAACAATAGTGGTATATCTAATTCCCTAAAGCACCAGGGAATCACACAGAAGAGGTTCCAAACTGCCCTGGGATGGTGCCTGATGTAAGACAACATCAATTGAACACTTAAGGGATAGCGTGAGACCAATGTCCCTCTTCTGTCCTTACAGACATAGTTGCAGCATTTCACTAGCTTCATCCCTTTTTTCCGTAACTGACGACATACCACCCCATTACAGTGAGTCTCTTCACAGATAGTCATATAACTTTGTACTCATAATACGGCTTCCTTTGTCTTTGTGAGCTGAACCCTCCAAACTAACATGAGAAATACATTATTCTAATTTTATTTTAAAAATAGGGAGAGATGCAGCTCAGAACTGACATATGCAAGCATACTTGGGGTAGTACACCAAGCAAGGTGGTGCAATTTGGAGCAGTCTCATAACTCACTCAGCAAGCCCAAGCCTGCTAAAATCCATAAAAATATGAACTGGCATGAATTACTACCACCTTTAAATACAATTACTTGGCAAAATTTCTTAAGACTGAAATAACAAATGTTGGTACCTAAGGACAGAATTCCATACTGAGGTGTAATAAATTATAGAGAGAGTTAAATATTATGAACTAGAAAGAGAAATCAGAGCCTCAAGATACATTTATAATTAAAGATGTCTATTTTATCTCAGTTTGACCACGCACTCATAATTTATGAAGCTGTATGTTCTGCTGTCAAGAAATTAAGTGGAACTTATGAACCTAGTAGCTTTACAGTAAGAAAATCCATATCCCAGTTGGAGAAACAAATTATTTGACTGGTAAACATGCCTGGCAGGTCTGCTGGAATCTAGAGGACATCCCCCAAAAAATGAGCAATTCAGACTGTCTACTTTCAGTGTCTTTGGTAAAATCTATTGTACAAGTGGGTAAAGAAAGAAGCACATGCTTGCATTGAATGGTATAAATAGTTAATATGAGAGTCAGCCCCTCAGTGGTGGCCTGGTGGCCCTTCCCACCTCTGGGTAGTACTAAGTAGCAGAAGAAATGACATTGCATCCAATTAAATTGCATGTGTTAGTGAAAGTACTTGAAAATGTTCATTTAAAAATTAGCTAGACAGCTAGGCCAGGACAGACATCTAGTGGCCTAAGACCTGAGACATGTGACTACTCCCCACCTCCTTTTTACCTTACTGTATTCTCAAAATTGTTCCTTAATATCCTATTATAGTAATCCAACCTGATTTGGTGCACAAGATAAAATGAGAATATTCCTTCTTACCCACATTTCTGTTGCCGTGTAGAGCAACTCTGTTGCTGACTGACAGTGAGAAAGTAGCAAATCTCAGAAAAAGATGGCTGCTAGTGGAGGAGTATATCCAAACTGTAATGAACTTGACTGACACTATGGGCCATAAGAGAGATGTTGTGAAAAAGAATAAAACTGTCACAGAAACAGAAAGCCCCCACATTGCATATGGATGCCTTCATTTTGTGTTATACACTATGCTTGTATGCTAACTCCTTATTTTGTCTGAAAGATTTTATCTATGCTCTTTGTTAAAGCACCAATTATCTTCCGCTGTCATTTCATAACAACAGTCTGACAGGACAGCTTGTTAATCAAACACGATTTTGTAAACAAGGAAAATATATGCTATATATATAATAAACGATAACGAACTGCGAATTACGAGCCTATCTTGATACTGAGGTTTTCTCTGGGCACCTTACAAACCATGGCAGTGAGTCCTAAATGGGTTATGTAGTAACCAGAACTCCGCCATAGAATTACACTCTTATTGTTAAAACTGGGGTTTAAATATAGCACACTTGGCAGGGCACTACATTTAAACTGAATACTTTTTATTCCAGTTTCATATTTCGCTCTCTTTTCTCATCTAACCTCCTTTGTCATTCATTGCTGTCTGTGAGCACAAGTGACTATGATGTAATTTTAAAAAAATAATACAATGAAGGAGCATATATAAAACAAGTAATGAATTAATAGCTGAATTATGGACCAATGCAGGCACATTTTCTAGCATATTCACATTATAATCAGGAATACATTATTTATGAAATGCTTGTGTAATAAATTCACATTTTTAGATGAGGGAAAAATCTGCTGTTATAGCTCTTTCTTCAGCAGTGAGGAGGACACTGCTAATGTTTATTCCCAGGGCTTAAAAAGAACAGTAGTGAAACAAACTCTTAGGAAACAAGAGTGGTTCTCACCTAGGTCCAAACCCATAACAAAGTGCGGAAGAACCTATTTCTTGTGGTCTAGAGCTTCTACCAGGTGGCCAAATGCTTCCTTTGTGCTTCTAAAACTCTATTAATAAGCATATAAGTAAGCTTTAGAAAGATGTAGGAATTTAATGATTGTATTCTATTTTGATGGCTAATATTGAACACATGGAGTTCAGCAAGGCCAAGTCCAAGGTCCTGCACCTGGGTTGGGGCAATCCCAAGCACAAGTACAGGCTGGGTGGAGAATGGATCGAGAGCAGCCCTGAGGAGAAGGACTTGGGGGTACTGGTAGATGAAAAGCTGAACATGAGCCGGCAGTGTGCACTGGCAGCCCAGAAAGCCAACTGTATCCTGGGCTGTATCCAGAACAGTGTGACCAGCAGGTCGAGGAAGGGGATTTTCCCCCTCTGCCCCGCTCTGGTGAGAACCCTCTTGGAGTTCTGTGTCCAGCTGTGAAGCCCTCCACATAAGAATATAGACCAGTTGAAGTGAGTGCAGAGGAGGGCCACGAA
>NW_010225462.1:0-1776 GCF_000690775.1 Eurypyga helias | reverse complement strand
TCAACTTTACGAGCTTCCTTGTCCTCTTCCTCCAACTCTCCCCCAGGGTGGGAGCAGGTCTGCCCGCGGGCGCTGGAAACACGCTGACCCCCAGCACTTCCCCCTACAACAGCTCTGCAGCAGCAGTTCCCTGTGCCCACCCCAACCCCCGCTCCAGACCCATCTCTCGTATGCCCTGGACACCGTGGCTGGAGACCCTGACGTGCTGGACCTCAGAACACAGAGCGAGAGCAGCATCGGCTCAGGTCCTGCAGCTCGGGGAAAGGTCCTGCAGCAAGGCATGTCCCTGGGATGCTGGCTCAGGCCGGACGAGCTCCAGCTCCAGCTCTGGAGGGGCAGGTGGCTGGGACGTTGCCTGGCACTGGCACCACAGCAGCTCAGGCCAGTTTGCCTTCGTACACCCAGCAGTGCCAAGAACAATCATCACTTCAGCATTAGGTGTCTCGTTCGGGTTTGGAATGCCTCTCTGCACCTGCGAAACGTGTCCCTCGAACGGCAGAGGGGAGTGTGATGCAGTAGGGCATTTGGCACAACCTGCTGCCAAGCTGACGCCGCTCTCCAGAAAACGAGCTCCCTGGGCTCCCTCTTCCTGGGCTGTTCCGAACTGCTCTCCGCGGCACAGCCATTGGGTGTTACTGAGCAGAAAGGATCTGTCCATCTTTGATCAGTGCAGTTCCTGAGAGCAGCTGCTCAAACCTCTGCATCCCGTTCATGACTTTCCGTGCGAGCTGCTGAACTTAGCTAAGGTGACAGTACACACAAGAGGGAGCAGAGGGGTCAGCTGCTGGGAGATGGAGCCAGTACTTTCAGCAGCTATCGAAGCGCAGTGGGCAGCGCAGGAAGTGGTACAGCCCTGCGATACCACCGCTCAGCTTCTGCTGGACGAGGTGCCACGGAGGTAAGAAAAAGCCAGAAACCAGCTGTTTCTTGCTGGGTTTAACTCCCCTGATTTCTACAGAGGTCACATTACATTACGTAAAGGCAGACTACAGTCCACAGGGAAGTGTAATTCCAGAGGGAAAAGCCAACCGTGCAGGGCCTTACCAGCAGCAACCGGCGCCCTTCCATGTCTGCGCCAGGGGCTGACAGCCCCCTCCTCCTCATTCCGTGCCGGGGGCTGAGCTGCACTCGGCCCCACGGGCCTCCCTGGCGAAAAGCAGAGCTGGCCATTAACTCTCCTCTGCTGTACTATAGATCTGAGAAATAAACTGCTAAATCACTGCAAGCCCATTTCCCACTGGTGATGATGTGCTTCCATACGGAGAGCGATCGCTAGGGAAGGGAGAACGGATGTTTGTGTTGATTTTAACATGGAGAAAAATGGGACAGCAATTCACTCCCAGGCACGCTCCGTCGCAGTCAGTGGGCGCTTAGGCCAAGAGCGGGGCAGCCTGGCACACCACGCGTGGCACGCGGGCTGTCCTCCATCCGCAGCTACGAGCCGAGCACATGGAACAGGGCAAAAACTTCTTACCAGCCCCATGGCCAGACTGTGTCCGAAGGGCTCCCCGCAGACCCAGAAGCGCTGGGGAACCCCCCACACTGACATCTGTGGGCGTCTTTTTTTTTCCCCCCCGCCGCGGCCTGCCCCAGCCGGGCTGTTCCGTGGGCTGCGGCTTGGAATTGTGGATTGTGCATGGATTGTGCATGGATTGTGCATCTGCTCTTCCCGACTGGTGTCGCGGTTTATTCCAGTTTACGCCGTGCTATTGTGGTCCTGATGCTGCAGCAGATTCTGCATTGAAAACGTCACGTTTTCACCCCCGCGTTCTGCAG
>NW_010225461.1:0-534 GCF_000690775.1 Eurypyga helias | reverse complement strand
ATGGGATTGGGGGGACACTGGGATATACTGGGATGGGACTGGGATGCACTGGTGAGGCACTGATGAGGCTGAGGGAGTCTGGGATTTACTGGGAGGAACTGGGATGAAACTGGGGGGAAGTAGAATGTACTGGGAGGGACTGGGATGGGGCTGTGGGGTAACTGGGAGGGACTGGGATGGGGCTGTGGGGTAACTGGGAGGGACTGGGATGGGGCTGTGGGGTAACTGGGAGGGACTGGGATGGGGCTGTGGGGTAACTGGGAGGGACTGGGATGGGGCTGTGGGGTAACTGGGAGGGACTGGGATGGGGCTGTGGGGTAACTGGGAGGGACTGGGATGGGGCTGTGGGGTAACTGGGAGGGACTGGGATGGGGCTGTGGGGTAACTGGGAGGGATGGGGGAGACTGGGAGAAATGAAGCAGCACTGGGGTGTAACTGGGACAAACTGGGGAGCAACTGGGATGATTTAGGAGGCGACTGGAAGGGCGGGTGGTTGGGTTAAACTGGGAATACTGGGAAGCCGGGTGGGGGGTT
>NW_010225460.1:1212-1420 GCF_000690775.1 Eurypyga helias | reverse complement strand
CTGGACAGGGCTGGGAGGATCCAAACTGGGGACGAAGAGGTAACGCTTCTCCCGGGGTAATTCCGGGGCTGTCCCAGGTCGAGCCCCCCACTCCGGGCGGGCTCAGCCAGGGAGGTTTCACCCTCCCAGGACCTTGCCCAAGAAATACTTCGAGGAAATCAGCGCCAACATCAGCAGCTTCGGCATCCATGGGCTGATCATCATCGGC
>NW_010225460.1:843-1055 GCF_000690775.1 Eurypyga helias | reverse complement strand
CCCCCCCCCCGCCACTGTCTCCAACAACGTCCCCGGCTCCGACTTCAGCATCGGCGCCGACACCGCACTCAACACCATCACCACGGTGCGGCCCCGCGACCTCCTCCTCCCCACCCATTCAACCTAAATCCCTCCTTTTCACCCCAATACGGCCATCTCCGCAGACCTGCGACCGCATCAAGCAGTCGGCGGCCGGCCCCAAGCGCCGCGTC
>NW_010225460.1:321-553 GCF_000690775.1 Eurypyga helias | reverse complement strand
CTCAGGTACGGCCCTGGAGGGGGGCGGCTGAGACCTGCCACGCTGGTGTGACCCCCTCCCCAACGAGCCCACCCCCCTCGCCTGGCACAGGAACGAGCGCTGCAATGAGAACTACACCACCGACTTCATCTACAACCTCTACTCGGAGGAAGGGAAGGGAATTTTTGACTGCCGGAAAAACGTGCTGGGGCACATGCAGCAGGTACGGACCTCCGCCCCGGGCAGCAGGAAC
>NW_010225460.1:0-242 GCF_000690775.1 Eurypyga helias | reverse complement strand
TCGGGCACAGGGCGGCACCCCGACCCCCTTCGACAGGAACTTTGGCACCAAGATGGGTGCCAAGGCGGTGGCCTGGATCACTGGGAAGATCAAGGAGTGCTCGCGGCATGGTGGGTGCCACACCGTGGTGGGGTCACTGCCTTGTTTCTGAAGCCCCCTACCCTTCCCCACAGCCTGGGAGGGGGCATTGCCAAAAGCAAACCTCCCCCCCCAACTCTTTTGCACCGTACACGCCAGCTCCC
>NW_010225459.1:563-8960 GCF_000690775.1 Eurypyga helias | reverse complement strand
AAATCACTCTGAAATGTGTCTTTGTAACGCAGAGGTGCTGGAGGTTGATGAAGCATCTCGCCTTTTTCCTCTGCCCTTTGGCCTTCTAGCTTCTGCACTCAGACAAGGAGGTAGACTGGGATAAACCACGGCAGGAGCTGTTGCCTGTAAGCTGCATCTAAAATGCTTTATCCCAGGATGAAACTTCTCCCTGGAGTTCCGATGTGGATGCGATCACCTGGCAGGCATTGTGCTTTGGCAGCCTGTCCCAGGGACTCCCGCAGATGTTTTGGATATTGTTGTTTTCATGGCCAAATTAAATGTGGAGCCAGGAACAGTTTTCCCTGATTTTGTTTGATTTCCCCTTTCCATTTGTTCACTGACGTTAGAATGTTAATGAAAACAAAGCGGGATGTAGCTCATGGCCTTAGCTGTGCTGGTTTTGCTTGAGTACGTTTGGGTTTTTACTCTTCAGTGAGCACCAACCTCAGAGATAAAGCAGATGTTGCACCTTAGAAGGATTTTGGGTCTCTCTGAGGCAGAGGGAGCTTAAAAGCAGATGAGAAGCTTGCCGAAGCCATAGAGTGAGGGTGGTGGCAGTCATGCTGCAGGGAGTGAACAGGACTCCCAAGACAGATGTGGGCACTCAGAAATTTTGTTAGTCCATCACTCACTTGTGCCTGTTCAAATGTGGCATAAGTGAAAATCCATCCAGTCGGAACGTGACCTTGTCTGGGAGAGAAATGCCGTTCCCAGGTGGTACAGAGTTTGCTGTCACGCTTAATGCGGCAGCAGGATGCTTCGGGAAAGTAAGGGGAAGCTGAAAGTGTGGAATCCTCAGTTGTCGGTAATGCATGTTTGCTGCTTTACCTTAATAACGATTGAAGATTTGATGTAGACCCTTCACTAGTTAATGAGGGCACAGTGTTGTGGGTTTTTTACTGCGTATCTCAGTAGTGATCCAGTACCTCTCAAAAAAGAAAATAAAATAGCTGTTAAAAATGCTTGTCTAAACTATGGGTGAAGAGTGGCCAGGCTTTTACAGTGAAATAGTGTCAGATTTTAATAGTTAGAGAAAATGTGGGGGAAGTGGTTTGGAATACATCCCTCTTAAAATGAAAAAGGCCAAACAAATCTCTCTCTGATCCTGCTTAAATTTATAAAGAAACAGGCACCGTAGGAGCCTTTAAAAGCTGTGCATACATCTTAATGCTGAAGTCACAGAAGTGCCAGATTTTTAATATCGTACACTATGTGGTAGTAAAACATACTTCTGTATGTGTCTAAGTTTGAAAAATACAATTACTTTACCTACTGGCTGCTTCTGGAGTGTTGGGTGCCCAGTCGCACGCAGTTTTTACTCTATGTGAGCTATGGGTAGTGATCTGTAATCAGAAACGGGCTGTCCTCCTCCGGTAGCTCAGGGGACGGCCCCTGCTCTCCGTCCTTCCTCTAATGAGAAGTATTTCTGCATCTGTGCGTTACTCTCCGTGGTACAGGAGGACCCTCGGTGGCTGGAGTGGTCCTTGAAGGACACTTTGCGCTCCCTGGCAGCCTGTGTAAGGCAAACAGCGTGGCATTTATGAAGGGAGGGGACAACAGGGGACTGGGGGGATGAGAGACCATCCCTCTGTAAGCTGCGGCTTGCTGGTCAGCAGTGCCCCAGAGGCTTCATGCCCGAGGACAAGGAGCCGTCACTGGGTCATGGACATCTCTGAGCAGGGTGGGAGAGCACAGGGCAAACCACAGCATCCTTGGGCACAGGGCAAACCACAGCATCCTTGGGCAGTGGGAGGTTCAGGAATGAGCAAAAAGGGTTGGCGTTTGGAACCAGAGCGGAGTTTGTGGTCAAAGGCAGGGAATGTTGAGCCAGGCGTGGTCTTCCTCCCACCGTAGTCTTTCCCGTGTGGCTGTGGGTCTCTGTTGGGACCCTGAACTGAGCCATGCCCAGAGACAGGGAGAGGGGCTGGCCGGTTTCCCCGTCACCAGAAATCTCCGTTCCAGCACACAGAGCACAGCAGTCAGCGTAAACAGCGCACTTGGGGAAACAAGCCATGTATTCCGGTGAATCGTCTTTAGGCACTCTTTAATTAGATGCCAGAGCGTGGGGGAGGAGGTTTGGAGACTGTTCCTCTTCCCATCAGTGCGGTGCTTGAGACGAGGCTTTCGCTGGGGTTCGCATACACAAAAGGAGAGCTTTGAATCTTAGAAAGCTGGTGTGCCTTGAAGTTGCTCATTAGGTATTCAGTGTGATAAGATCATAACTGTCAATGAAGTCAGCTTTTATTATCCTTATCGTTCCTGTAACTGCTTTTTGCTAAATCCGCTGCTTTGCGTTTTCCCTAGAAGTTGATGAATCTCTTCATCCTTTTCTCCTCTTTAGATTTAAGAAAAGCAATATAGATTTGGGGAAATCACAAAATGCCTATAGTTCTGCAATGGCCAGTTAAAAAGAATCCAACTACTACATGCTTTATCGTATTTCTGTAATTTGGGAAAAAAAAATTAGCAATTTTCTCTGTTTCCTTCAAGGCTTTTCTCTTTTGGCTTATCCTCTCACTTTAAATATTGCTAAAGAGATTCAGTACTGGCTTCACCAATTTGATTAAAACTCTGCCTTACTGCTCCGATTTCCTGGGGGAAATTGGTGGGTGCCGCATAAGGAGGTCAGACAGGTAACTTTGGAACAACGGTTTCCTGGGAAAACAGATGTGCATCGTTCCTCAGTGGGTGTTGACAGCACTGGGCTGTGCAAAGCGCTTTGCGTTGCTGCGTTGTCTTTCATTGAAGCACCTCGAAGCGTCACGTGAACTTTTAGTCTAGTGTCTTTATTTGCTAGAGTTTTTCAGCTGCCGTTATTTCATGAACAAGGACAATAAGATACTTTTTTTTTTTCCTTTTCCCTTTGCAGTTGTTTCCTGTCTTTGCTCCTGGTGGCAGCTGTGGTGTGGAAGATTAAACAAAGTTGCTGGGCATCGCGACGGAGAGAGGTTGAAATGACAAAATTGAATGCTGTTTCTTAAATGACTTTTTTTATAGTTGTTCTTGCTTGTGTTTATTCACGTAGGCGTAGTGCTACCCTTCAGTTCAGGATAAACTCTGCTAATCTATAAATGCCGCTGTTAGGGGCTTCTAGTAGTGTACTTTCGATTACAGTTTCAGTGACAAATGGTGCTATTTTAGTATCCTGATGCTGCAGTTTCTGTGACGCACAAATAGGGGTGAATGTCTTACATTCCCAGAACTGGGGTTCTAGACAGCGTAAGCACAAACCCACCTCACATCAGCAGGTTCCTCACACGCTTCCAAAGGGGAAGTTTCTGCGCGGAAGCTCTGAACCTTATTAGCTCCACATTAGTCTGTTAATTGAAAGACTAATCACCATTTTCAAATTACAACCTTATCTAAATGTTTTGGGTCTGGTATTTGGTTTAGGTTTGGGGTTTTTTTTCCCTTGGAACATAGTAGCGTAAGAGAAAGGTGGGAGAAGCCACACACAATTTACAAAGCTGCAGTTTAGTACTACAGAAGGCAGTTTTAGTGCCAGAGCTTTCTCCTCTGTACCTGCCCATGGACCATGACAGCTTCCCAAATTTTTCTTGTTTGCAACATGTAAAAACAAGTGTCCTTTACTCCTCCCAAAATACGTCTCCTCCTTGTTTATCCCTGCTGTGTTTGGTGATTTATTTTCTTTTCACCACCTTGTTTTCCTGCTTCTCAATTGAAGCCAATTTCCTGTTACGCCCAAAGCGCGCAGGGTGAGCGAGGTAGGGTGGCCAACACGCAAAGACCGTGTCCTTATTTCTCATTCTGTAGCACAGATGCAGGAATGTATAATAAGGCTCTGTGTGGAGAAGCAGGCACGCCAAGCAGCCACACGTGCCTGGGGTTTCCTTGCTGTGGTAATGCTCGGACCATGGAAGGCAGAGCCCTGTGTTGTGTACAAACACAGCAAAAGTTAGGCTGAGCTCCGCCTGGGATTATTTTTAGGAGCTTTGTCCTGTGCAGTCTGTGTTCTTTGTATGCAAAATGAGAGAAGCCTGGTTGTTGCAGGGGTGGCCACATGTCCTTTCTGTGTGTTGTCATCCAAACCCAGGTACCTTCCCTAAGGAGTGTGGTGTGTTTCTCCCCTGCTTTTGGATTTTGTGGTGAAATCTGCCCATTCTGTAGATTTTCCTCCGAGTTGTCTTGCTGGGATGAAGCTCTTGGCTGCTGCAGGCACCCAGCCACGTAACTCTTCTATTCAAGAGTGCTGTATTTGGATGTAGTAGCTGATCAAGGGTGTTCTGGGGATTAATTTTTACAGTGCTGCAATTCTGTGCCAGTGCCAGTTTCTTGCATTGCTTCAGAAATTAGTATCTGATTGCACTTCCCAGTGCAATAGTGGGAATAGTATAAATTTACTCATTGTGAGGATCTCCTTTCTTATAATAAAACAGGATGATGTCTGATAACACTCTTCCTCTTATTCCTTTTTCTGCTTCACTGTTTTTACTCTTACTAGTGAACTCAAATGCAGAATATCACCAGTGTTTTCCAAACAGATAACTCTTAATCTTTGAAATAATTTGTCTTTGAAGTTTTCAGTATTCTCTGAAGGCAGATAAATTTTGACTAGGGCGGCTGCTTTTTCCTTCTCACTGTCTTGGCAAGAAAGTAAGCTGGAGCCAGCTTAACTTGTCCTGTTGGCTCCTGAGGTTAAATGTTATCTAGGGGTGTGTAAGGAATATAGACTGAGAAGTAAATACTGTGCCTTGGAGCTCCATTAAAATGTTTTAGCAGTGGCCTAAAGGAAAAATGTCTCTATAAATTAAGTTATTTTTAGTCTGATGCACGTTACAAGGCAAAAAAGTGGGAATACTAGCAATGTATTGGTGTGTTTAGTCTAAATTCAGCTTAGATGTGTAGCACTCTGATGGGCAGCTCAGCAACATGTTCCTTTCGGGACAGATTCCTGTCCTTTGCTGCCATTGGACTTGCTGCTTCTTTTCATCTAAGGGCTCTGTCTTGTAGTTCATAATCTCTGCTATTCCATTCCTCTGTTGTTAGAAATACTTCTGAGACTTGAGGACGCAATTTTAAATCTTTGCCATGCCATTATTAGATATGGTAATAAGCTGTGTCTCCAGAAACAAGTGTCTGTCCAAAAATTCTTTGCCTTTTTGTTATTTTCTAAGATGATCTTATAGCTTGCAAGGTTTTTGTAATACAGACCCTCGGTCAACCCTATCAAGGCTCCCTTTAAGCATTAGTAGTTAATGATTGATAGCAATTTGCTACACAGCAAGTTTTAAGTGTGCACAAGATAACCCTTACACTGTTCTCAGCATGTTTTTGAAGCATGTGATTTTTAATTTGCCATTCTTCCTTCCTTTGGAAGTGGCTGCTCTCTTTGGTTTTCTCCATCAGCCCTACAGGAGTCTGGGGTCACAGAGTTTGCAGCCCAGAGTGGGAAAAGCAGGCTTTGTTTTATCCCTTTTTCCCCTCTATAAAGCACGGACACAGTTGGTGGAGACCACCTCCTCCCATCATATGAATTGCAGAGGCGTGGTGAAAGGGGATTAGGCAGCAGTGACAGGACACCTGATTCACACAGCAGTTTGTAAACTTTGAGTTCATATATGCTGCAGCCCTGAAGGGAGGTATTTCTCTGGTTTAGGCTGTATTTTTAGAACTAGCCAAGTTACAGTTGACTGTCTCCCGTGGGTTGTGCTGTAGTAATTCGGTGCTTGTTCTCTAATCGCAACCCAAAAGTAAGTAAAACTATAATGCAATCTGCAGTAATTCCCAGCTATCAATCACTTCTGCTTCCAGTAAAAGCACTGCAAGTGCCTGACTCCTTATCGCAGTGCAGAGGGAGAAGCAGATAGCTGCAGCTTAATCTGAGATATGTAAGGGATGGAAAAGGAAGTGTGTTGAAAGGTCTAGTAGTCAAAATTATTTAGACAGTATTGCTTGGAAAATGTGCTGGGAGATGTGTAGCTGTGCCTGCTGTATCAGGGTGATGGAACGGAGCAGTGTGATTTGCTAAAGTAAATTTGCATTACTGCTTACTGAGAAAGCAGTGTACCACAAATCCAGAGTCTATGTCAGGATCTTGTAAAATATATAAGAATTGGACTTCTTTTCCCCTTTCTGCAGCTAATCCTCTTTGGCCAACCAGTTGCTTGCACATGTCAGCATCGATGTTCCTCAGCCCTCAGGCTGAAGGGTCTTTGGGGTGTGCAAACACAGTGTAGCAAATGTGTAGTTGTAGGAAAATGAGTTTGGAGCAGTGAGCAAGAGTTCAGGCCTTGCAGAGTGTAAAACCTGACCTGAAGTAAAAACGGGAACAATTTGTGTCATATCAGCCATGGAGGGGATGGGACTGTAAATGGTGTGTTTTTTCTCTCTCCAGTGAGCATCAAGTTTAAGTGTCTTCAGACATTTTGAGGAAGGAAATTGGAAATAAAAAGGCAGCTTGTATAGGAGGTGTAGGATGAGGTGAATGATACTGGGAAATAGGGATAGGAAACCTTTCTGTCTTTCCTCTAGAAAATGGCACGTTAAATGTAGCAAGGTGCTAGTAGAGAATAATGCACAAAATACAACGGTGACAGTAGAAATTTAATATGCCCATCTGCTGCAGTGAATTTTCTGTCCTACTGTTTTATTTTAGCATCTGAATAATTTTCCCTTCACCCTTACTCTACGTTTCCTCCTCCACTTTGAGCGAGAACAGCTCCTCTTGCCATCTCTGGCAAATGGAGATACTGGTTTGCCTGACCTGGGGTAACTGTCTGCATGAGGGTCTGCTTGGTCACTGTCCGTGCCCCTGGGGCATGCGTTGGGAACATCGACACCAAGCACGTAGAGACAAAACTGAATTTGGGTGTCTAGAGCTCAGTTGCATCCTTAACATACATTAAATAGTCTATGTTTCGCCTCCTTTCTTGCCAAGACTATCCGGGACTGAGCGTCTTCACTCTGGGCGCAGCCCAGCTTAATTCAGGATGGGTTTTGTGTATTGATTTACTGCAGGGATTATCCTTCTCCTTCTGACTTCAGTGCTGAAACCCTTTTTTCCTCCCAGGTGTATTCGGAATGTAGCAACGCTGCTTTTTCCACTAGCATCCTCCACTGTAACATCCATGAAAACCACATGCCATTTAGACAGGCATTTTCTGTGTTCATTTGTACAGCGGAGCTTTCCCAGGGGATGTGTGCTCTGTGCTATTTTGTGTCCTGCTTCATTTTCTTCCCTTCCTGCTCTCACCTGTTAGTGTTTCATCCATCTCTTACATGTTCTCTCTTAGACAGTGCTATTCAGTGTTGGCCAACTGAGAAGACATGCTAACGTGTTGTTGGTGTAGTTTCTAGAGCCAACAGGAATTGGAGGAGTGAGAAATCATGGCAGGCAGGTAACTTCTGCAGAGGTCTAATCACATGGTCATTACACGTTATGGCTGTCTTATCAGGGTGAAATGTCAGCCCATCTGTGTGGTTGTTTTAAACAATTAGGGTGGGTTTACTTCCCAGAATACTTGTTCCTTGAAAAATAGACTGAAATGATGGTGGCCATGGTGAATTAATAACTTGCAGATAAATTCCCAGTTCTTGTGTTTTTAAGTAGAGTAATGAAATCAGAGCACAGCGTTAGTGTTGAGTGTAACCGGTTGAGGGGAGTGACGGCACGGACTCCAGCGACGATGGCGATTGGAGACACTTTACTGCAACAGCACAGGGTTTATATAGCTTAATGCACGCTGCACGAGGCTAACACGCGTATCTCAAGAAGTTCTAATTGGTTACACACCTATCTTACTAGTTTATGATAGGTTACTTGGTCTCGGCCACGCGCTGATCACGCAAACTGTTACTGGTTCTTTCAGCTCTGGGAGCTTCCTCTTACCAGTTTCACATCCTCCTTAACTAGCTTGTTCATCACTCAGTGTCCTTGGCTTGTTCTTTCCCCATCCTCTAATGTACTGTTGTACCAAGCAGCTCCACAGAGTTACCGAATGAGTCACCCATAATTCCCCCTTTTGTTTTTGTCTCGACCAGCCAAATACTATGCATTGAATGAATAATCATCTTTTGTAAACATTGCAATAAACATGGCACAATCAATAAAATAGCAACAAATGCCATTAACAATACCAATGCCCCTTTTATTAATTCCATCAGCCATCCGGTCACCCCTAATCCTTTCAACCGTGACTCTAAGCCCCATGCACTTGCCGCTAACCTGCTCGACAATTCCTTTAGCTTTCTCAACTGCTGATACACCGTTTGTGAGTTGTCGCTTAGATTCATACAGCACATACCTTCAAACTCCTCACACCCATGGCCTTGTGCTAATAGCAAAAAATCAATGGCAGCTCTATTCTGCAAGGTAGCATGTCTAATAGAATCCGTATCTGTTAGGAGAGCGCTTAG
>NW_010225459.1:0-489 GCF_000690775.1 Eurypyga helias | reverse complement strand
TGCAACACCGGGTAAAAAAAAGGAGGCTACGATAGGCTTGACCGCCTGCCAAAAATCCAGGTTGTCCTGGCAGTCTTCCTGATAGTGATTGATACTACGCTTTTGCCATCTATGATCTCCTGTGATATTCAGGATCATAGACGTGTTAGGGGTCAATAATGTCAACCATCCCAGAGCGCAGGGTCCTCCCGTAATGTGCGAGGATGCCTGGCCAAGCTCTATCGCCACAAATAAGAAACACTCCGGCTAGCAGCACCAATGGTGTGTTAGTAGATTTTGAGATATTAACAGAGGTAGAGTTGCACCACGCTGACTCGTTACGGTAGATGGGTAATCCAGCCGTAACGTCAATCACCGCGCGGGCTTTACCGATGCCTGTACAGTTAAGTTTAAGGCAGGCTGGTGCATTTACACTTCCCAGGGTATCTAATTCCTGGGGTTCTAACTTAAACAGTGATGTTATGACTATTAAAGGTGTTTCCCAGAATT
>NW_010225458.1:1962-2368 GCF_000690775.1 Eurypyga helias | reverse complement strand
GGCGTGACAGATGACAAACCCCTCTCCGTACCCCGGGACATCGACCTCCACCTGGACACCAGCCCCATCACCGCCGTGGATGCTCTCGGTAACCCCCACGGCCTCAGCTCCCGCACCTTTCCCATGCGCCCACCGCTCCCTCTGCACGCAGGACCCTGGCACCCGGCATCGCCCGGGACCCTTGGCCGTGCCTGGGACCCCCGCGCGTCCCTGCAGCGTGGTGACGTGTCCCTCTGTCACGCCAGTGCTGCGCTATTTCCTGGAGTACCAGTGGTTCGTGGACTTTGCTGTCTACGCCACCGCCGTGTACGTCTTCACCGAGGGCTACTGCTGCCTGGCGGACCCCCGCAAGGAGATGAACATCGGGGTGCTCTGGTGCCTGCTGACCCTCTTCTTCTCCGTGTAT
>NW_010225458.1:0-1945 GCF_000690775.1 Eurypyga helias | reverse complement strand
GTCGCCGCCCGCCTGTGCTGGGCTGCCGATGGGCAGGAGAGGGAACTCCCCGTCCTTGTTTTTTCCCCACTAAAAGCCAGTTGAGGTGGAAAATTTAAATTACGGATTTATAAATGATGAGCTATGAAGGTGCCTAATGAGAGCCTCCCCCGCAGAGAAGGTGGTAGTGTCCCAACGACGTGGGTACTTTACGACATGCTAATGAGCAGGGGGCTTCCACTGGCACCGGGGGTGGTCCCAAAGCCCCCAGTTTCCTTGACGGCCGTCCCTCGCCCGCAGCAAGGTCTTCTTCATGGTGATGCGCCATTACTTCCGCTCAGAGGAGGGGGGCGAGCGCTCCGTCTGCCTCACCTTCGCCTTCTTCTTCCTCCTCCTCGCCATGGTGGCTCTTGTCATCCCCGAGGACTACCTGGAGTTCGGCCTCGAGCCCGGTGGGTGAGGTGGATGGGGACAGGCGGGTGGGCAGGTGGTCCCGGGGGGCTGTGGGCATCCCACTCACGGGGGGTCGCTCCTGCAGGGCTGGCCGGCGTCAGCAGCAACCTGGAGAGCATCCTGAAGCAGCGGGGCTGGGAGTGGACGTGAGTTGGTGACTGGGCAGGGAGGGAAATGGGGTTTTCGGGAGTTTTTACTGGGTGGGCACCCCTCTGGAGCTCACTGGCCATGGGGTATCCCATCCCCCCTCATGCTACCTTCTCTCTCCACAGGCCTCCCCTCGCCAAACTGGCCTTCAAGCTGGGGCTGGTGGCCCTGTGCTCCTTCCTGGGTGCCTGCCTGACCTTCCCGGGGCTGCGCCTGGCCCAGACCCACCCCGATGCTCTCCGGATGGCGGCTTTACCTCGATGCTCTCCGGATGGCGGCTGACAAGCCCCTGACCCAGTTAGGTGAAAGCTGTGGGTGGGGAAGAGATGAGGGGGTCTGTGCTGGCACCTCAGGGGCTGGACCCCTCCCCACGCTATGGCTGCAGGGCAGCGAGGAGGTTTGGTGGTGGGAGAGGGCGCTGGGGGTGTGGGAGAGGCCGAGTCCCTGCCCACAGAGGGATGCAGGGAACGGGGCAGTGGGGGGCAGCAGGCTGTAGGGGGGTCTCTGACCGCTCTGTCGCAGGGTCCTGCTCCATGTGAGTTTCCTGGCACCCGTTCTCGTGGTGGTGATGTGGATCAAGCCCATCTCACGGGATTTCCTGCTCCATGCACCCATGGGCAAGCAGACGGTGCAGATGTAAGTGAGGTGCCTACAGCGGGTCTGACTGTGCCCCGGCATCCTTGCTCTGAGGGGAAACTGAGGCACGGGTGTACCAGTCCACCTCCTCCAACACCAGTAGCTCTCCATCTTCCCCCCATCAGACACCCTCTGGGGCAGAGGGGGGTTCTGGACCCCGAGACCTCCCTGACCGCCCCCTCCTCTTGCCCCAGCATGTCGGACTCTGCCTACAACATCGTGCGCCTCTGGACCATCGTCGGCCTCTGCCTGTTGCGCTTGGCTGTCACCCGCCGTCACCTCCAGGCGTACCTGGGCCTGGCCGAGCGCTGGGTGGAGCAGATGAGGAAGGAAGCCGGGCGCATCACTGTCCTGGAGATCCAGCGTAAGGTCCGGACACGGGAGCTGGGATGGGAGCGGGGGTCTGGGCACAGCCGTTGGCCTCCTGCTAATCCCCGCTGCCCAGCTGCCCACAGATCACGAGGATTTACTGCTACGTGTCCGTGGTCACCCTGCAGTACGTGGGACCCATCGTCCTCACCCTCCACTGCACCCTGCTCCTCAAGACGCTGGGTAAGGAGGCGGCGCGGGGGTGTGGGGGACGCGGGGGCTTGGGAGGGGCAGGGTGAGACCTGCGAGTCATTGTCAAGCCACCCCCAGGCTCTCAAGCCATGGTTTGCAGTTGGCGTGAACCTGATGCCTGCAGTGAGCGTGCTGGGACTCAGCCCCCAGCACCGCTGTAGCATCGGGA
>NW_010225457.1:0-5725 GCF_000690775.1 Eurypyga helias | reverse complement strand
AAGCAAAACAAAGAATTCATTCACTATGTCCCATCATCTGGGAGGTCTTCACCCGTCTCCAGGAAAACAGGGCTCTATCACATCTAATGGTAACTTGGGAAGACAAACACCATCACTACAAATGTCTTCCCCTTTCTTCTTCTTCTACCATATTTATATCCCCTTTCTTCTTCTTCTCCCATATTTATATGCTGAACATGACATCATATTGTATGGAATATCCCTTTGGTCAGTTGAGGTCAGCTGTCCTAGCTGTGTCTCCTCCCTTCTTCTTGTGCACCAGCAGCATCCCCGCTGGTGGGATGATGTGAGGAGCAGAAAAGGCCTTTACTCTGTGTAGGCACTGATCAGTAGTAACTAAAATATCCCAGTGTTATCAACACTGATGTCAGCACAAATCGAAAACATTGCCCTATAGTATCTATTATGAAGAAAATTATCCCAGCCAAAACCAGCACAACTATCCAGACTGAATGTTGAACTAATTAACTAATAAATTTATCCAGCATGACAAATCAAATTATGCTTCTGTACAGGACCAGAGGATCTGACACTGGTCTTCTTGAATGCTAAAGTATAGAAAAACCTTCTTCAGAATAAAGATTAGAAGACTAAAATGGCACAAATCAACATTTCGGGCATTGGGAAATGCTTGGACCTTCGGGTCAGTTTTAACCATGATCTGTAAAGAGGAGAGCTCTCTAGAGAATCTGCTGCAATGACATCTCATGACCAGAAGGACTTCTGCTGTAATGGCACAGATTAAATATCATCTCCACATTCACTGGTTCAGTGTCTGTCGCCTGAGCAGAGTGATGCAACCCTGGAACATGCAGAGGGACCTGCTGAGTGGAGGTTCCCTTGCATAAAGCATCCTTTCTAGGATCCAGTGCTCTAAGCGATGGTGTAGTTAGAGTTTCAAGGCAATTGAGAATGGGACTTCTGCAGGGAGGTCCCTTCCTGAGCCACTGGACTGCCTGGCTTGGGGAGATAGAAGCTTATATTGTCCACTCTCACAGCCACCAGAATACAAAAGGCAGTTAACAGTTCACACACATTTTAATCTTTAGCAGCTCTGCAGGCAGCTTGTTAGCCATTATAGTTATACAACTTTTGATCTCTGCACAGCCAGTGACAAAGCATCAAAGGCTCCCTATTCAGACAAATCATAGTGTGTATGTTTAACTCATAATACGTGTTTAATGCACAGAATCTATACCAGAGTTAAACTAGAAAAAAAAAAAAATTTGTCATGCTAACTTTATGAAAGAAAAAATATATATATAACTTGCATGTATAGAATCATAGTAATTTTTTTGTTGGAAAAGACCTTCCAGATCATCAAGCCCAACTGTTAACAGCCCACTGCCAAGCCCACCACTAAACCATGTCCCTAAGCACCACGTCTTCTAAATGCCTCCAGTAATGGTGACTCAACCACCTCCCTGGGCAGCCTTTTCGAATGCTCGACAACTATTTAAGTGAATAAATTTTTCTAATATCTGATCTAAACCTCCACTGGTGCGACTTGAGGCAGTTTCTTGAGTAATCCAGTACACTGAGGTACAGCTTACTCCAGGCAGTATTCCACTTACAAATACAGAATCAATATGCATAGTACTTGAATACACAAACATATTTATATATATATATCTCTTTACAGACAAATTATTGTATATATGCATATAGCCACAATAGTAATGCAATATATTCCATGACAGAAGTCTCACAAAATAGTAATCTAGTCATTCTTTTATAATCTGTATTTTTTGACAGTTTATGTAATAGTTCCACCAAGGAATGTTTGAGATACTTTATTATATAAGCAATCCCAGTGTGTCATGACCTAGTACACTCCTCTGAAGTGAAGTGCAAAGAAATGTAGTTCAGCAGAAACTGTCACACTAACACTGTCAACTTTGCCACTCAACTTGTTTACACAAACTTGAACTGGCTGTAAATCAAAATCATAAATCAGGCAGCAGTATTTGGTACATTTAATGTCTTCTCTTTGCTTGCTTATCAGAAGCAAGCATATCTTATTTTAGAGTTCCTTTTCTGCTGTTCTTTGTTCCAGAAGTATTCACAAACATTTGCCGAATACAAGTGCTAGGAACAAGAGGAAATGTAAGATTCAGTTGATAGACAATGATAGTTTGGTCACTTTATAACATCCTCAGTCAGAGGGCCAACAGACAGCTGTTTCTTAAAAGACAAGCAAAATTCTCAGTGACCTTCAACTACAATATAATTAAGAGATTTTTTTTCTTACTGATGTTCTGGAATTGTTCAAGATTTTTTCTATGGAAGAAAAATAGCAATTTTAAGTGCTTTGCTTCCTTTATTATCAGTAATATAACTTGGTTTGACATAAAGTAAAACTATAGTTGACCACAAGTAAAAGGTTTGCAAAAATCCATCATTTTCCATAGAACTAGTCACAAACATTAAAGTATATCTGTAGTTCAGGAAGAGAAAGTTTTAGGACATTAAATAGTTATCAAGTTGGCAAAAAATATCTACATGATATTTTTCTTTAAAGATTTAGGCTTGTTTTTAATTCTTGAGGAGAAAAAAAGGGAAAAAATCAAAAGAATTTTGTGGCAGGTTTACTGATATATCTTTCATCGTGAACGTAACTGAAATTGTTCATAAATAAACTTTCATCAGAATGTTTTCTGTATGTTAACTGGAAAGGATTTAAAAAATTAGTTTAGTTAGCTATTTATTCAGAGCCTAGATACAGATGGCTATTAGTGATTTACCCTTTCATTGTTAATTCAAAATAGTTTACTCCAGTGATCCATAGGATATATATGAAATATAATTGGATTAAAATGTATGTTGTCATTTTGTTTATCCTTCATATGATAACTTTGAAGCATGGACTATTTGGAATAAAACTGCTTTTTCCTACATTATTCAACCATGTGTAAAGTTTGATCAAACAACAGTAAAGCATGCTTATTAACCAGTAATGAATCATAGAATGGTTTAAGTTGGAAGGGACCTTAAAGATCACCTAGTTCCATTCTCCTGCCACGGGCAGGGATACCCTCCACTAGACCAGATTGCACACTGATCCCATGGAACTCTGCCAATCAGTCCCCTGAAGAGGCCAAAGTTTGCTCTCCTGCAGAATTTCTTTCCTTAATAATACACAACCAATGACGGAAGTGTGACATGACTTCTTTATACAACCATTCTTTGAAAGACACTGATTTTTAATCTGTTTTTAAGATCATTCCTCTGAACATTTCTTAAGGTTGCCTAAAGAATCCTTTAAGTCTGAATATAAGCTATGCATATTCCCCTGGAAGCCAGTGGAGAACTTGATGATAAGGAAATATGGATAAAAGTCTATGAAATCAGTATTATTTCTTTTTTTTTTTTCTGAAGGAAATATGAAATGAGAAGAAATTTAACTGTAATAATATACTTGTCTAACATGTGCTTTAAACCAGCCCCTCAAAAATTGTCCTGCATGTGATCTGAAACAAATGGCAGAACTATTTCATTTTAAACACAACAAGAAACATTCTCTGGGTCCATTAAAGTAACTGTATTCTGACCCAATTTTCAGTCTGCAGCCAAACTTTACATTTAAGAAAAATGAGCATGTTTTTAAGTTCTATCCTAAGACAATAGGTGTCTAGCTAAATCGGAAAGAATCCTGAAGAATAAGCTAAGACCTATTTTGGTTTTATTAATGAGAGACTTTAGTCTAATTGTTGTTTTCTTCATTTGGAAGTTTCTGCTCATGCAGTAGTAACAATGCTAAGTTTTCATACTACAGAAAGATTTGGGTGTTTTTTTGGGTTTTTTTAATGTTGGTCTGATGTTATATGTGAATGCTGTCTTGATCTTTGACCCCACACTTTTGCTAAGCTAGGCTATTCTCCTTAAAGTGAACACATGTGTTGATATTCTGTGGGGGGTATTCTTGTGACACCAAAGAAACCTGCATGATACTCATCCAACTACTGATTTTACAGGATTTTTTTCTCTAGGCCTTTTTTCCTTCCTTTTTTGTTACATTTATTCACAGTTGACCCAGTATTTTTGATGCTGTACAAGAGTCAGTATCCTAGATATCCTAGGGATTTGAATGACTAGTATAATGCCTGCATGAGAGATGAGAAGCAGAAAGATATTGTTGAACATTTAAAGAAAGGTTGACATTTTCCTGGCCCTGAGCAGCACTCTTCGATTTTGAAGCTTTTGCAACATTCAACCCTTTGATTTATGAGCAAAAGTGTAACACAACTTGGCCATTATGAAATCATAAATGTCCTCTATATCTTCCCATTCCATTTTTACTTAAGGAAAAAAAAAATCCTTTGCTGTTTTGCCTCTTTTTTGCTTATTTTTCTATTTTCTGAATGGAAGATTAATCAGAAAATATTTTATTTTTCTCAAAATATTATTAAAACTTTTAGATGCTAAATGTAATTTTAAAATGTTCTAAAAAATATTCCTGGACAAGTTTTCAAACTCTGAAGTCAGAAACTTAAGTGCAAATTTAAATATCTAAGTTTTTAAAAACATTTAAATTTTGCTGATAATAGAGGCCAACAAAGAACACCTTTGGAAATCACAAAGCATTGAGTTGAGTATGACAAATGCTGAAAACATAATGAGATCTCGACTGGTTTTGTACGACTGGTATCTCATGACGTTTCAATCCATCTGAGAACAAAAACATAATTAGAATTAGACTTACTTACACTTATTGGTTTAATGTAACTCTTTTTGCTTCAAGTAGTCTACAGGACTCTTTTTAATGTAATAATCCATTATTGCTAATAGTGATTGCAGTACTGCTATACTGTAACAATTAAAAGATATATTAGAACTTTTTAATGGACAAAGCATTTGCTATCTTTTCTTAAGGTTTATAGTTGCGCTTGTCTGTAAATAATGTCTTCAGACCCATGCAGTTTGTCTCAGTTGTAGTCTCACTGCAATCAACAGTAAAATTTCCATGAACTGCACTGAAGGCAAAATGAGACAAATGCTAGCAGAGCATCTCTATGGTCAGTGTGGACACTTTACAACAATTACATTAATTATATTACTTACATTACCTGCATTTCCGTCACTGTTCACAGTGAAAAACAAGTGCGTCTTGTCCTAGAAATTTGGTTCCTAATTGGGCATATGTTAGTAAATTCTGACCTTCAGTTGGATTCACTGATTTTGGTCCAACCTCATGCTAACATTGAAAGTAGGCTGAAAACTAGGCTGACTTCTACAATCCATGCAGGCCTTAATTGGAAATGATTCTTATTCCTTCTTCTTCTTTTTTTTTTTTTTTTTTTTTTTTTTTTGTGAATAGAAATGGTCAAAAATTACCATACTAGCTGAAGTTCACCCTATTTGCCTTTGTTGTTTTTTCAGAAGACACCCATTCCAAATCACTTCTTCCTTCAGTCTCACAAAGTCTAGAGATATGAAAGGATTTGAAAAATAGCTTTCCATCATGCCAAGCCTCGAATATCCTAGTAAATATTCTAGCTGGACAGTACAAATTTAGATGAAGGCCTGTAAGAGTAAGAGAACTGAGACTTTTGTACCTTCCACAGAACCACATTATGGATTTTAGAATGACTCAAGAGAAGCCATACTTCTAACTCTACACTGTGCCTCTAAATAAAAAGAAAACTATATAATGAAATAAATGATTTGGTATCATGGAGGCATGGTGGGATGACTCCTATGACTG
>NW_010225456.1:2467-2813 GCF_000690775.1 Eurypyga helias | reverse complement strand
GTATGCACTGGCGGCCACTCCTGTTGCTTTCCTTGGCACTTTTCCCTCTTGGCACTTCTCCCGTGGTGTCCTCCAGTTTGCAGCCGCCGACATCTAGTTTTCCCCCGTGCTGTCCCGCTGCTGCCTCATTTCCTTGCCACTGTCCTTACACCTCCCTTGCCTTCCTCCTACCTCTTCTTTTCTTTTCCTGTCCTTCACCCAGTTTTTGACCAACCGCCCAGATCATCCTCTCAGTGATGTGCATACTCCCTTTTGCCGTTTGCATACTGTATTGAGTTTGCGCGGCAAGGGTTTATTAGCAGGGGGGCTACAGGGGTGGCTTCTGTGAGACGCTGGTAGAAGGCTT
>NW_010225456.1:1768-2446 GCF_000690775.1 Eurypyga helias | reverse complement strand
CCCCCACCGGGCCCCAGCCACTGGCCAAGGCCATCAGCAGGAGTGGTAGTGCCCCTGGGACAACACGTCTAAGAAGGGAAATAAAAACGGGAGAGAATAGTTTTTGCAGAGTAAGAGAGAGAGCAAGATGTGAGAGCAACAGCTCTGCAGACACCAAGGTCAGTGGTGAAGGAGGGGGAGGATGTGCTCCAGGCACCAGTGGGGAGATTTGCCAGCAGCCCATGGTGCAGGCACCAGCGGGGAGATTTGCCAGCAGCCCATGGTGCAGCCCATGGTGAGGCAGGCTGTGGTCCATGGTGGAGCAAAGATCCACCTGCAGCCTGGGGTGGACCCTATGTTGGAGCAGGGGGATCCTGAAGGAGGTTGTGACCCCATGGGTAGCCCGTGCTGGAGCAGGCTCCTGGCAGGAGCTGTGGCCCCATGGAGAGAGAAGGCCAGGCTGGGGCAGGCTGCTCCTGAAGGACTGCACCCCGTGGGATGGACCCACTGGAACAGTTTGTGAAGAACTGTAGTCCCTGGGAAGGACTCTTGTTGGAGAAGTTCATGGAAGTCTGTCACCGTTGGGGGGGACCCAGGCTGGAGCAGGGGCAGAGTGTGAGCAGCAGAGAAGATGTGATAAACGGACCTCAGGCCCCATTCCCTGTCCCCCTCTGCCACTCAGGGGGAGGCGGAAGCGAA
>NW_010225456.1:0-1754 GCF_000690775.1 Eurypyga helias | reverse complement strand
ACTCAGGGGGAGGAGGCAGAGAAAAGTGGGAATGAATTTGAGCCCAGGAAGAAGGGAGGGGTGGGGGGAAGGTGGTGTAAGATTTGGGCTTAGTTCCCTTTCACTCTAATTTGATGGGTGATAAATTAAATGGATGTGTTCCCCAAGCTGAGTCTCTTTTGCCTGTGATGGTAACTGCTGAGTGATCCCTCCCTGTCCTTATCTCCAGCCACCAGCCGGTCATTGTCATTTCTCTCCCCTGCCTCCAGGCAGGTCAACCCACCACACACACTAGCACCCCATCCTTATTCACACTCCAACCACATCACTTTTCTTAATTGCCTTGTGTCTATCCTTCCCTCCAAGGTGGGTGTTGGAATTGAAGCTTTGTGCACCAGGCCATCTTGAAGTTCTGCTTTGCTTCTCTGTATTTCTGAACACTCGAAGAGCTTCATGTCCTCTTTGTTTTTTGCTTTGTACCCCCTCCTGATCTCCACTTCTCCACAATTCCTTGATAGTTCTCACAACACAAATGAAGGTCTTCGGAGGGCATCCCTTGCTGAACATCCCTCTGGCAAGCAATGCCCACATCAGCTCCAAAGCAGTCTCAGGTGACATGTTCTCTGGAAAAGCACACCTTAAACCGCACAATGTCTCATCTACTGAAACTCCTCAAGAACCTTGAACCTAGGATTGACAGATGTCAGAGACAAAACAAAAAGATGCTACAACACTGTGGAGCAGACCCTCCTGCAGCTGAAAACAGGCTAAGACGTAGCAACTCTAGAACCACTGAGCTGTTCTGAAATTCAAAATACTTTCAGCATATTCAGAAGTATTTCCATCCACACAGACACCACTGCTCTCAATTCAATTACTTACCCCATTTTCTAAGTCCTGGATTGAAATTATTATTACAATTTTCCTCATTGCACACCACTGCACACATAAGAAACAAATATTTTTTGTCCCACAGTTTTTAATCATCCAGTCTAAGTTAAACGCGTTATCAAAATTCAGTCAGGCATACACTTGAGTAATCCAATTTATTTTCAATGAAGTTAATTATAATTTTTCTTCCTCAAGTGAATTTTAGAGTTTTATTGAAAAGCCCATTCAACAAAAAAATAAAGTGTCCAACCTGTGGAAATGTACCATGCTTTATTCCATTCCTTTGTAGAGAAATGGTGATGTTTTCCTCTATTTTTTCAATTATTTTAATAATGAAAAAATATAAGAATTATAGATTAGACAATTTGTAATACATTTCCTTTGTTTCAATATTCATTCTCTTAAAAAATTATGTTGGAAGAAATTAATCCACCAACTGGGATAATAAAAAATTTTAACTGTTGCATGTGGAGACTAATTTCTGCATCTACATTTTCTGACTACTTTGTATCAACTAGTTGTAAATAGCTATTTTATAAAAGTAAGATTAGTACAGAATCACAGCACTATTGAGGTTGGAAGGGACGTCTGGAAGTCATCTGGTGCAACTCCCCTGCCCAAGCAGAGCCATGTAGAGCCAGTTGTCCAGGACCTTGTCCAGATGGCTTTTGAATATCCCCGATGAAGGAGACTCCACAAGCTCTCTCTCATTATTAGTGGATAAAGAACTGGCTGGATGGTCGCACTCAGAGAGTTGTGGTGAACGGCTCAATATCTGAGTGGAGAACAGTGATGAGTGGCCGTTCCTCAGTGTTGGGACCGGTACAGTTTAGCATCTTTGTCAGTGACATACATGGAGGATGGGATTGTGTGCACCCTCAGCA
>NW_010225455.1:36175-42941 GCF_000690775.1 Eurypyga helias | reverse complement strand
CGACCTCAGTTCTGCCCTGGGAAGCTCTTACGAAGACCTACAGAATGGGAGTTGTCAGAGGGGTGGAAATCAGGTTGCAGAAAGTATAGCTTTGTGATTTCCCTCAGCAAAAAGGGGAGGATTGTCATGTCTTCTCCAGTGATTGTCCTCCTCATTTTTGTTGGACCTGCCGTTGAAGACCGTATCCACAGGGCAGCTGATGGCTTTTCTTTGCTCCAAGTGGGAAGTCGCTCCGCTGAGGACTCTTCCCTTTGCCTGTTCACTATAGCGATTGTAACAGCGGCGGTTGTGTCACCTAACCCTAATGCAGCTCTTTCTTCTGCTAATTATTTTGCAGAAGAAAACAATGGATGTAGTGGATGAATGAGTAAGAACATGAACATCAGCACTGAGTTAAAGAACAGGGAGTGATGGTTTTTATGCTGTGCTTCTGTCAGATAAGTTGGGCAAAATGTCATGGCACTTGGATCTGTTCTTTTCTTCCTGCCGTTGGTGAATGTCCCTGTCCCTTGCCTGTCTGCAGTGCTGCTCTCCTAAGAACAGTTCACAAATCTTGCATGGTGAGATGGCAGTTTTTAAAGTGTGTTGCAAACGCTGCTTGAAGCGCCCAGCCTCTGCATCGTAGGTAAGCCCTGGCCTCTTCTCGCCGCGGCAGAAGTGGAGCAATCACCTGGCAAGGGCAACAAAAGGAGTTATTGTTAAAGGCAGCACAAGAAACGCGAGGCTCCTGGCTCAAAGGCCAGTACCCAGGCTCCCCAGGCACATGACACGATTTACCAACATGCAGCCTGGTTTTAGCAGTTTTGATGTCAAGCATATATCATCGTTAGTCTCACTCCAGCAGCCTATGTATTTCCCTTTTCTTTATTTTCTTCTTGAAAGCTGTGAGCAGCTCCAGTAATTCTTGAGAATAAATCTTATTTCATCAAAGCGAGGGCCTCGTCAAAAGCACTGTTTATCTTTGCAGCTCTGTCTGGACTTTAATGCTTGCAAGGAGTCAGGAGTGGCTGCATTGTGCTTCCTGACCAGATGTCCAAACAGGAGTCATGCGGGCACTGGGATGAGGTGCATTCCTAGCATTATTTTGCAATGATAAGACCTGTGAAGCTACTAGGACAGCGCTTGTTTGTTATGTTGATTCATAACTTCATCCATTCCCGAGGAGCACGTCGGTTTGGTGAACGCAGTTGGGAGGGAGCACAGTGCTGTGAAAAGAACCAGTACGCACATAACAGTTCAAATGACTTTCACATGAAAATCAAGTGTGTGCTCAGAGCCTCTCTGGGGATTGTCCGAGTGATTTTTCCAATGGACTTTTAACTGTCAAGCTTTAAATGATAGAAACGCCATAATTACCTGCATGTTTGTATCAAGATAAAAACACGCAAATGATATTGAATGTCACCCAAGTGGCTTCTGCTGGTGGTGGGTCAGTGGAAAACAATCTAATAGTTTCAAAGGCTGTATTTGAAAGTCATGCTTCAGGGGAAGGGAATGATGTTTTGAACCTTTTTACCTAATAGTGCCACGAATAATACTGCAGATGACGATAGCAGGGTTACGAGCTCTTATTTTTCTCAATTAAAAAGAAAAGTGGTAAGAATTATGAAATTCGCAGAACAACTTGGGCATCCCGCTCTTTCTTGAAATAAATGGGGACTTTTTCAGGTGGAAAACTTTCTGTACATTATTCAAACTGAGAGTTCAACTTATAAGGATGCAGTTTTGTTCATATCACTTGATCAGTTCGTTATTGCAGATGCTTACATTTAATTATTAACCATTGCGTATGGTTTGCTTCTAATTTGTTCGTGTAAATAAGCATATGGAAGTCCAGGTCTGTTGTTATTCATAGATAAGCTCTGTGTAACACACACAGCTTTGACCCAACAGTCACAAAATCTGTATGTGTTATGTTCAGCTTCATGGGTTTTTCCTCACTTTTCATTTGTACAAGAAGGAAAATGGATCAAGTGAGTTAATGCCCAACTCTTACGTTCAGGTTGGGTGACTCGCTGAGGGAGGTTTAAAGGGCATTGAGGGTGTTTTATGCCAGGAACGCACCTCTTTGTTGTAAAATTAGAGGCGAGGGGAAGGAATACTACTTCATTTTTTGTAATTTGCACAGTGGTATAGAAATTGTTGTTTAGTTTTCTTTTGAGGTCAGGCTGAGGTACAGCAGTGAGATCTTATTACTGATTGCAAAGGGTGTTTTCATAAAAACAGAGATATACCTAGATGAATTCATGCTTTTGTGTTCACTTGAAATAGTGCTGTAATGGAAATATCAAGGTCATGGTTTAAGTTAATTAATCTAATTTAGGGGCACATAGAGGATAAACTGAGAGCCTGTGTTACTTGTGTGGTTGTCTTTTGCCACGCAAAAGACATTTAGTGAATCACTTGTTCTGTGCCTACGTAATTTTAATACTTTGGGTTTGGTAAATGTGACTTTCGTTCCTGCGTAGTTTGAAGTAGCCCATGTTACAATTAAGAAATGAACTCTGAATAAATACGAGACAATGAATGTGTCTCAGTACATTCACGGAAGAGCAGAGAGTGGGTGTTGCTCTCAGCAGTGGGTTGCAGTGATTTAAACGGAGGAGGGCTTTAGAGCCTTCCCAGCAACTGCTCGTCTCTGCATATGTGTGCCTTCGTTAGCGCAGGGCATGAAAGCTCAGTTTGTGCGTTCCTGTGCTTGGTATGAAGATGAGCAGTTGCTGTTGACATCAAGTCTAGATGCCCAAAGAAAGGGAGGGCATGTGGATTGTATGGGTTAACACCTCCACCCCCAAATTTAGAGACATGAAGCAAAAATTACCAAGCAGAAACCAATAGTTTGTCTAGATTTATTAGCCTGCGTCTTTGGGTGCTGATAAATGAACAAGACACCAAAGAGCTGTACAGGTGGTGGCTCGAGCTGCTCTCTGGCTCTCTTCCCCAGCAGAAGCCAACCAGAACACTTTCCATTTTAGCAGTCCATCTTGCAGTTAAAGTGGAGGGCTGCAGGCCCCATCCTCCTGGCAGCTTTGGAGTGAAGCGGTATAAGCCGTCTGCTAACTAGGGGGTGTAGGTAGTGATACTGAAAATCCTTTTTCAGTTCTGCTGGCTTTGTAAGCTCTGAAATATGGGTGGGGAAATCACAATTCCTGGGAAGTTCATGGCCAAACTGTTGATTTCAGGAGAGCTGGAGCTAAGCGTCAGGTTTCCGTGTAGAAATTTCAGTTTCCTTCTCTCTGTAATGTTTCTGAATGGCAGTGGCATGCAGGTGCAGCTGTTGTCCTGCGCTGGGGTGGTCCCTTTCTACCCCATCCTCCCCTGCTTTCAGAGCCAGGAATCCCATGGTCATCTATTTGAATTTCTTTAAGATACATAAGAAAAAAAAATTCGATGCTTTTTAATATTTTTCAAGTCTGTGGGTTTAAAAATTCTCTTTAAAACAAAAGTTAGTAATCTTACGTGATCCCGTGACGCACCGTGCACAGCCATGGCTGGTGGTGCTGTGTTGTAGCACAAATTCCCTTCTGTGAGGCTTGGCATAGGGTTGCCTTTTTTGCCATCAGCAGCAGGGTGGTTGGGCAGATGGGATAACCCAAGCTGAGGTCTGGGGTGCACTCGCTCTGAATTTCCCTGCCGCTGAACCTCAGAAGATGCCTCTCGGCGAACGTTCGAGCTGTGCAGACAGAGACCTGTCCTGAACGGAGTCTGATGGAAGCATTGAAATCATTTTTCCCAAGTTTGAGTCTCTTGGGCACAACAATTTAAATACTATTTTGACCTACCCTCGGCGGGTTTATTGTAGCTTAGACTGTCTTAACTCGGTTACTCAGGAGACACCACTCCAACAAACTGTTGATACTTTTAATGTAGCCTTTTCTGGGTTTCTATCAGCAGTCTGAACCTAGCCAGGAGGGCTGCCTACCTCCTCCCTTGACAGATTATTTGACTCTGGTCAGTTCTGGATAGTTACGATTTATGATCTGTTGGTTGTGTTCATGAATGCTTTGGGAATGGTGCTCTTTTCTTGGCCTGAGTTTGTCCAGATGTATCAATATTTTGGTTTGGATGATATAAAATAAATGGTCAAGATTAACTCTGTGCGACTTTCTCTTTTAACGACAAAGTAGAACCATTTTTCATGTCGGGAGATATCTTTAAAACAAATACTGAGGTTTGCAAAATGGTTATAGCAGCCCAGGCACAAGTGGCTTTCCATTAGCCTTTGCTGTGGAGTGTTGGCATCGCTGTTAGACAGTGAGAAGGCCGTGGGGAATCTGCTTGGGATGCTCTGCGATAAAGGCTTCGGTCTGTGTAACGATGACCTAAGTGTGGAAGGATGGGGTGAAACCTCTTCAACTCTCAGTGCAGCTCTAATAGGAAATGAGCTGGGAAAGGGGTTGGAGTATTTCGTGATGAGGCTGGAAAAGCTACAGTGTGATTTTTATTTTACTTTATTTTTTTACTTTGTTAGCCCTGATCAACCTGAGCAGGCCAGATCTCCGAAGGCTGATGGTATCTTGAGCTCCTCGCAGCCTGCCCTTTGTGGCTGCTGTTACTTAGGGTAATGCCACTCTTGTGTGCAAGGGGCCTCTGAATAGAGAAGTGCCAGGTGCTTGCATTACAAAACCCTGCAGCTGAGGGTTGTTAATGGCAATAGAAGAGCCCATTTCCCCTCGGTCTCTGCCAGGGGTGTGAGCAGCAGAAATGGGTCGTTCAAAGCCTCCAGCTGCTACGGAAAAACAGATGAAAACTCATTTGGGTCGTGGCAGACAATGGAAGACATGCTGATTGACATCAGTGGGTGTGAAAGAAGGCCAATTCCCTGCTAAAGATCTGTTCTGGGTGTGTATTTGCTTCGGGTGGAATCGGGATGGTTTACTTGATTTCCATCATACTTGATCACTTAATAGTCCTTGGGTAGAAGACCTGCTAGACTGGCCCAAATACCAGATATCTGAGCAGCCTGGCTCTGATGATGGATTGCCAGTGACACTTGGGAAGCAGCACAAGAAACAGTGCGGGATCGGGATGCTCCCAGGTTCAGACAGGGATCTTCTTGAGCTGGAAGCTCAAGTTTAGCGATTCGATATAAAAAAGTCTGGTACAACAAAAATGAGTGTAGGATGTAGAGATATAATAAATCTCTTGTAACAGAGGCAGCGTAAAAGAGGGCACATGGTTTCGTTTGGGGAACAGTAAGAGCACTTAGTTTCTTGATACCTTAATTTGTGCATTTAAAGTTATTCCAACTAGGTAGGAAGGATTTTCTGTATAATGCATTAACTGGGTCAGGCTGGCTTCCAAAGGCGATGTTTGACAGCACTGGGGATGCTGGGAATGGGGTGATGTAAGTGTGAGTTAGGCAGACTGGGCTATCGGAAGTCCTGGCCTCTGCTGTACTTCACAAATGTACAAGTGAATTGTTCGGGTTGAAACCGTTTCGGGTTGAAAACGGTTGGATTTTTCAGAGTAAGAGCTACTTTCCACAGGACTAGGTCTTTGATATTTCTCAACTGTTTTGTTTTTCTGAGCTAGAGGAAGCTTTGACTGTGTAATACCTGCAGAGAATTCTTTTTTGAGAAATCCAACCTGATAGTAATAAAACAACAAATGCAGCAAAAGGAACACCTTTTCTTGTGCCAATGTAGCATATTGCATATAAGTTCCATGTGCTCTTCCAGTAGGATGAAGGTAGTTATAGACCAAACACTTATTTTGTTTCTAATAATCAACACTGATAAACCAGCCAGAACTCTTAAATTGCAAGAAAAAAAGTAGTTTTCTTTAAGAAACGTGTGTATTTAATTCTGAACACTGAGGCTGATGTGGCTACAGACAATGAATATGCTTCTGAAGTGGAATTTCCCTTTTTTAAAGGCTTTTTAAAGAGAAAATCTGGTTAATCTAATCTTTCATTGTGTAAGCCTTCTGGCGTATTACCCTTGGTGTGTCGTAGTCTTTCAGTCACAATGCCTTGTCTAAATTGGGGATATTTTGTTATTTACTTCTAAAAAACTGTTGCTTGAGTTCCTACAGGTGTGGCTGTATTGAGAGGCCGCGTGTTTCGTTTGAAGCTGATTACTTTAACTTGGAAAATATTTGTGTAAGCGTTCATTTGGATTGCTAACTCATTCTAGAGAAGTGACAGTAGTTTAATTAGAACACACAGTTTGTATATATGGAAAGTGTTCACATGCTGTCTTTTGTGAAAGCTGGAGAATTCCAGAAGGAACACAATGTTTCCCACAAACCATACATCTCCACAATTCCGCAGTCTCTCAGCAGCTGGACTAAAAAGGTTTTTAATACGAGTTATGTGTTTAATTAGGGAAGGGAGCCTTGGCAGATCTTCTGACTTATAGTTCATTTTGGAGTCTTCCAAAAAAAAAAAAAAAGAAATCAATCCAATTTGGTTTAATTGTCATATATAAATTAAGAACTCATTTTTTTCCACTTCACAAAGACATCTCCTCTGGCCCCTCCTGATGGATTGCACAGGGCAATTACTTCCAAATGAGGAACGCAGGGCTGGAACTCGGCAGCGAGTTCTCATGGTCCCCCAGCCGCCCCGCGCTGCCCTGGCCCCGCTGCAGATCCCCCGTCGAAGCCCCACGGCTTCACAGCGCTCGGCAAGCTTTTGCCCCTGCAACTCTTCCCACAAGACAGTTGCCCAGCCCAGAGGGAAGAGCATCTTCCAAAGGCTCAAACCCTCTTGGGAGTGGGCTGTGGGTAAGAAAACATCTTCCAGGAGATGCCGGAGCGTCCC
>NW_010225455.1:7077-36148 GCF_000690775.1 Eurypyga helias | reverse complement strand
CGGGCGCTTATGGGCTCTGACTGTGGGTTTTCCACCACTCTCTCTTCCCTTTTCAATCGGGTAAATCATTTTGGGTAATAGAAATGTATTCCCTTTGTAGCAGTTCTGCATGGGAGAAGATTAGTGTGACAAGATCAAAATAAATGGGTTTAAACCACAATGGTTTAATGCAAGAATACAAATTGCCTACCGGGTCTTTCCGTTAGGTTTAAACCCTTGGTAACGAACCCAAAACAAATTGGAAAGGGAAGAGTTGCTTCAAGCTGACTGAAGTTTCTTGATTGTCTTCACGGGGAAATACGTGGTGGGTTTGAGCTCTGCAATTATTACAGGGCAAACTGGACTTAAAAATATTTCTAATTCTATATGTATCTCTTAGCAGCCCTCATTTTCAGGGTACAGGGTTGAGTACAGCTGAGGATGGACGATTCTTAGGTTTTTTTACCCTAAACCAGGAAAGTTGCAGGGGTTGCAGAGGTTAGTAGCCTCATTCATTACCTTCCTTGCAAGAACCGCCCTGCGGCACTGGGCTGCTGCAAGGCACCGCTGCTGCCTCGCTGTCTCCTCCTTGCCCTCAAGAAGCCAAAATGTTAAACTGGTGGAGTTTACTAGATCTGACAGAAATTCTTCACGTCTGGCCTAGATGTCTAACTAAATTTGGTATGTATCTTGTGGGCTGGGGCAAGTGCTGGAAGCTATTAGAACGCTGAACAAAAAGCTCTATTCAAGGACTATCGCCTTCCTGCCGGGGTAATCCAAGTATCAAAAATTTAAAAATATGGGGTAGGAGGCTGTGGCTGCCACAGACAAGAACTTTTAAAGGTGCCTAGAACATCACTCACTTTCAAATGCTGCTTCTATGGCGTATGATTAATTTGAAAAATGCAACAAAGAAGCCGAATATAACATATACATATATATCCAATTAAATAAAATTGAACACTTTTAATAAAGTGGAGTTGCAAGCTGGTAGAAATTTTCTCTTGTCACTCAAAGTTAGGACAGGAAAACATTTTTCTTTCCCTTGAAATAGCTGTATTTATTATATCTGACCTGTTTAACATTGCTGGTTTTACTTAAGAACTAGAAAGAAACAAATGCTTTTCATCGTTTGATGCCTTTTTTGTAGCATGAAATTGTGTTACCAAGAAAAATAAGGTAGAAATGGTTTCCAAAACACAGCCCAGAATAATCAAACATTCTTTTCTTTTGGAAAAAAAAAAAAAAAGAAGCTGGTTAATCCTAATTGTTTAAATCTATTATAAATTATTTACTTTCTGAACAGCAGCTTGTTCTCATTTTTAAGCTTTAAACCAGCTATATGTGGTTTTTAGTTTTCAGTAGTTTCTTCAGGAAAGGTGAAAATGCGGTGAGAAGACTTGTAGTGCTTAGAGAAAACCAGACCGTGCAAACCGATTCCATTGGGTTATCCTGTCTATTAGCTGCCTTCAGCTGCTTCCTGATTAAAACGTTGGAGACAGTGGGAGAGCCCCTGAAGTCCATTCTGAGCTCGGTTGAGTTCTAGTGTATGCGTTTGGCTATGTGCGAGGTCTTTATACCGAACTTTTCGGGTGTCGCATACTGCCCGAAGAGCAGACCTGCCTCCTCACGGCTGGGCTAAACCGCCATCCCACAGCCGGGATCGTGGGTTATTTAGATTGTCTTTATTCTGTTTTAACCCTTTTATGTTAGCCAGTGACCTGTGCAGCCCGCGCCTGGCCAGTCTCGGTAAAAATCAGCGATGTTGTGGGTGATGCCGGGGGTGTTGGAGTAAAGCGGGAGTATTTCTGTTGGAATCACAGGAGGATAGAGGAGCCAAGACCTTGGTGGGGTGGGTTTGTACACACGGAGTTGAAACTGGCAGCACATCGTTATGATCATTGCACAGGAAAACCCAGCTGGAGCAGAGTCCTGAGGATGCTTCCCAGAGGGCCTGATTCTCTCCTTTCCAGCTTTTTCCCCAGTGCATTGTCCCAACAAATCTGGAATGAACATGGGATTGCTTGGTTATTTCTCTCCCTGTTACACTGGCGTGCTTTAAGTATGAGAGATGAAAATTCAGTGTGTTTGTTTTACACATTCAATCTGCCTATCTCCCTGGGGATTTGAAATGAGAAGTGGCATCTATTCTGCATTACTGCGCTATTCTCATCGTACAGAAGTCGTTCCTGTGTTTACATTTCATGTTATGCTCACACACGCAAGAAAAATCTTCCTTCTTAATACAAGTCAGAGCTAATGTACTTCCTACCCGGGGCCGCTTAGTTTTCTGCCTTGCAACCCCTGAAGGTTCAAAGGCAGCTGAAACAGCATAAACTCTGCTCGTAGGGCAGAGCCTTTACGGTTACCCTGTCTCCTCTAGCAGGAGCGAGCCGAAGCCTACTCAAGTCAGTAAGTCTTTCCGCTGGCTCTACTATGTGACGGAGCAGGTCTGTGGTGTGAATACTGAGATTGGTTGACACAGAATTGAGTATATGAATTTCTTTCACAAATGGCAATGAGCTGTGTTACAAATAAAATAATAATAGACTTGCATTCTAGAGCTCCTTTTATCTGCTGACTTCAAAGTGCTTCCACGTTTGCATGAAATTTCCAGCTTTCTTTGTGGAGAAACTGAGGCACGCAGGAATCAAATGCAAAATAACATGGGACAATAGCAGGATTGAGAGTAGCACTTGGCCTAATTTTTCTTCATGTGAAGTATCGTTAACTTTCATTAGTTTTCAGCTGTCCTGAATGAAACCCTAGGTGTTTTGCCAACCAGGATGCTCGACTACAGTGTTAGTGAGAAGAGAGTAGGTGGACGCCCTGGCTAGAGGCTTTGTAAATGTGCCATTTTAAGGTACCAAAGGGCGATGGTCTTGTATTTCCATTGGGTCTGTGTGCAGTGTCAGAACATGAAAGTACTATACAAACCGTAGCAAAAGCTGTGACAACTGGTAATGGGTTAAGCTGTCTCTTTCCAATTTTCCCTCGTTATTGTCGGGTTTTTGCTTTGTCCGCGGCGGGTTCCCGGAACCATGTTTCTCCTTTTTGCTCTAGGAGTTGCAGCTACACTGATGGAGAGGCACAAATGCATTTTAGACTCCCCTGTTAGAGAGTTGAAACTGAGGTGATTTCATGCCCTGAACTTGGGGTGCTGTGTGATGAGGGAGCACCGACACGGTCTCAGCTCTCAGAGGTTTGTCCTTAGTTACAAATCGGAGGTATTGAATGCTTGAATTTTAAACTGAAGTTACAGATCAAATTACACTTGTCTTTTAAATTCCTGTATAATGGATATTACTACCTGTTCAGCTTTGTTTGTGCTTCTGTTTCACTGGACATAGCATAAACATGATCTTTCACCACATGTTTTCAAAAGCAAAATAATCATTTGGGCAGAAGACTTGTGCTTTTGGCTGGAGCGAGAGTCACAGGCTGAGCTGATGTTAAACCATCTGACTGAATGGGTGTGTTGCCAGTTTCTTTTTAGAGATTATATTTTAATATTATATTAAAAAAAAAAAAATAGAGAAGAGCTGGAGACCTGCACAAAAACTGTACAGAAAGGAGACCAGAACAGCTTTTGTGTGTTTTCTGCACTTCAGATGAGACTTTAGTTTCTTTAGAAATTAGAACTTTAAGCCATCCCTTGCAAGCTGAATTGGAATGATTACAGTTGGGCTAACACTGTAGGTAACACTAAACCAGTAAGACCCCAGCTCTTTGACAGCGCTAACTGGACGTGGTTTAAAGGGAGTTTTCTCTTTCCTGCCAAAATGTGGCGAGGTTTTTGGTTTGTTTTTCCTTCTTTAGGTCCCGTGTTGGTCGCTGTGAGGGGCAGGTTGTTGGGTGCCAGCGGCAATTCCCAGATTGCTGTTCGCTCCGTTGTGTCTCGGCAGTTGCGCATTTTTCTGTCCATGAAACTGTTGGAAAACTTTTATTTTGTAAATGTCTTTGTTTACTACTTCTGCAATGCCAACATGAGTAGGAAGATGAGAATTCTAATTTGATCCTAATAATTTTTAAGTAGAAAATTGTACGGATTCACTTTCAAACTAGATGCCAAAAAATGTGACTTCTTGGTGCTGATTTTCTGTTGAAAAATGTAATGCGTGAGAAGGGGGAAGAGTGCTGATATTGCAGCGTGTGACACCGTGCTAGGCCTATGGCAGTCTGCCGCAGCTGGAGGGAATCGTTTTTCTCGTGGGACAAGCAGTATGATTTTAGGTATGTGGTCTAGTTGCTAGGTGCTTCGCACACGAACAGTGGTAATTGATTTTATCTGTTTTCTTCTTGCAATCCTTGTTTTTGTCGCTGTGCTTGCTTGGATAGGGCCACATTTGCTCTAGAATTGGTGAACCTTTATGGCCTCCAGTAATTTGCCCCTGCTCCTTCTGTTGCACAGACCTGGAGTCGTTGGGCAGTTCTAATTGCCCGCAGTGTAGTGCGAAGGCAGGTGGTGCTTGCTGTATTACGGTTTACTTCCCTCTTTGGTGGAAATAATGAAAAAGTGGTTACAGGAAGCACCCTCCTGCTTAAGAGAAAGGAGGTTTCTTTAACCTTCTTAAGCGGTTATTAACTTAATTTTTTAAGTTCATAATTCCTTCCTTTGTTTCCGTCTGTACAGCCATCAGTGAAACGTGCTGTCAGGATCTCCCTGATCGCCTGAAGAGAACTGTTAGCTGTAGCCATGCATGAAGAAACGGCAAGCACCTGCCAGGTCTGTGTAACTCAGGTTTGGCTTTAAACTCCAGACCAAGTGCAGCAAATGGTATTCAAGTGGTGCCCTGGGACCAACTGATAATCGAATTCCAGATTTCACTTCTCATGACAGGGGTTTTCCAGGATTGCTTTACGCTTTTTCTGTTTGGATGTTTGCCTTGGTGGTTTTGTTCTCGGTTTTGATCGTTTACAAGTTTTAAATCCATAATGTGACTGAGTCAAACAGGGAGGTTCCACTACACATCACAGATTCAGTGTTTTCAAACTGAGGCACTCTAAATGCCATGGTTGAAATTAGGTAAGTGCTTAAAAGCTTGACCCAAATTCCGTTGGGATAACATGAAGACTCGCGTAGAACTTCAGTGGGCTTTGTTCAGGCTGTAAGTAACGTACAGTTATCACGTGATTGCCATGCTATTCTCTCTCACCTCTCCAAGGTTCTCAGAGGAAATAGGGTTTGTTAGTGACAAGAAAAAACAGAAAGATTAATGGAGGGGAAAAAGTACGCGCACGCTGAGGTCTTGCTCCTGCTTTCAGCAGTGCAAGTGTGTGGGTCTTGGTATCTTCTAGGATCAGCTGCACTGCTGATTTACAAGAGATGGGGTGATTTACACGGTGTGCATCTGTGGAGAGGTCAGCCTCCGTGATACACACCTGTGTACCTGAGACCGGGGCAGGCTCCTGGCCCTTGGAAGTGCAGGTATTTTCCCTGTATCTGTCATTCCCAACGTTAAACTCGTTTGAAGAACCTTCAGAAGGAGTTCACGATTTGGCAAGCACATTAAATATCAAACAAATACACAAAGTATACCTTTCCGCTGCCAGTTGTCTTGCACTGTCTTTCAGTCCCTGGCTCACGTACTGGAACCCCTTGCCAAAGCCACGTGCAGGGGCAGGTTCTGGCATAATCAGGAGTATACAGTGGAAATCTGTCTGTATACAAGGCAAACCAAGTCAAAATAACGACTTTTTTTGACTTCCATTCGCTAGAGCTCCCTGTGTACCTGTTGTGTAGTAGTGCTTTCATGAATACACCATTTCTGTGCTTCTCCTTCAAGAGTTGCCTGTGTAAGCGTCTTATTTACAAAATAAGGCAACTGGTACAAAGTAGGAGGTTGAGTAGTGGTTGGGAAAAGTGTAGAAAGTCTTATTACTTAACAGCTAGCGAATTCTCGTGGATTTTGTCCTGTTTCAGGGTAACTCCCTGTTTATTCCTGCAGATCCTGGTAACAACATCGTCTCTTTGTGTGCTGTTGAGGGAAGAACTGCCATGGCTGGGTTACGTGATGCGTGGCAGGTGCAGATGGCTGGTGTATGACCAGGGATGTCCATTACATGAGTACCTATGCTGTGTGCAAGGTTACGTATGAGAGAGAGTCCGCAGTAGCTGTGTTGGCACGCAAGGGTAAGGTGTTTTTTCCTTTTTCCAAGCTGGCAGCCTTTAGTGACTCACTTCAAAGGGAAAAACAAGTCTTTATTCCTGTATACCACTGCCTTTCATCCCTCTGCTAATCCGTAGGTTTGTGAGACTTATCCCATGACTAAAACACATAAACTGGTGTATAATACAGAAGAATGTAGGGGGAAAAAACCAACCCACAACAACAACAAAAAAGAGAATTCGAAGGGCACATTCTGTAGTTGGGTTTTATTTCTGCTTGGGATAGCCTTCTCCTTTCTGATTGAAGAACAGAGATGGAAAGTGTCATGAGAACTTCCTTTGTTCTGGGGAGGCCTGTGTGGCAGAGAGCAAACCCTTTGATCCGAGCCCCTGTCTGTGTTGAGGGTTCGGTCCGGAGGGGTGAGCGTCAGGTGAACTCGCCGTTCTGGGGGAGCTGGCGGGTCAGAGTGTCGGCAGAAGCAGTTACTGTTAGAGCGCGACACGCTATCGCTCACCTTGCGGCAACTTGTTTTTGTGTCCATTTCCTGAAGTGGTTTTCCTCGTTTCTGCTGCTTTCTCATAGCTGTTTTTCCTGAGGGTTTCTTGTGTTTTGTGTTTTTGTTTGTTCTGCTTCGTTAAAGCTTTTGAGTTTGGGTTGTTTTTTGAATGAAGCGCTCCATTTCACTGGAGTTAATAACACTGCCTTTTCTTTTTGGATAACCACAAGTGGTTAAGACCTGTCTCCTCTGGTAAGCAGCACATGCAAAACCACAGTAACTTATACTGCCCTTGACTCGCTTTTTCCACTCCTCCTGGAGTCATGAACCTCCGCAGTGCAACTGGCAGGGCTGCCTGTCAGTATTCCTGCAGCATTTTGCCTTCACTTGGAGGTCTCACATCAAGATACTGACCTGATCTGACCTCTGTCACCTTCTTTGACCCAAACACATCACAGCCGGAGGTGGTGTTATTGCAGGAACACCTGTGACATGCTTTTTTTTTCCTACTGGAAAAAACCCTTAGTTTTTCTTTTCACGCTAATTCCATCTAAGCACCATATTTTCATCATTTTCATTTGAAATTACTTAATTTTGTTCCAAGGATAGCAATCAGGATTTAATAAAGAGTAGCCTGACAGAATTGACTGCCTTGTATTGTATTTTTAGGATTGTGGAGAAAACCAGGAGAAGTGTAAGTGCCTGTGTACTCTGGGAAGCACACGGCTTGTACCTGTGTCATGGCATGTTTTATCCTTGTTCGGACTTGCTGGGTAACTCATGATTTTAAAGCCCACTTTTTTCCTTACTGTTCTTGTCTCTTGATGTTTGCTGGACAGTGGGAGGTCGTTATACTTGGGTATAATGTATATGTGTGCCATGGATGGTTGCAAGTCATTAACTTCAGCAGTTTGCTTATAGTTCCACTTGTTGCTCAGGTTTTTTCCTGTACTCAAAGCATGGAAAACCAATGAGCAGTGTTTGGAAGGTTTGTTATTAAATGCATGTGATTTGCATATCTGATATATTAAACATCTTTAAAGATTTATGGTGGATAAACATACAATCACAGAGCATTTTAGGCTAAAAGGTGGATCATTGGGTCCGAACCCCTGCTCAGACCAGTGCCTGCTTTGAAGTTAGATCCAGCTTTGGCCTTGGATCACATTGCTCGTAGGTTGAGTAGTTTATGTCTCATGGACTTTGAGGGGTTAAAAATCAATTTGCTAATGCATGAGGTTAATAACATTTCTTGAACACTTAGTACCAGGGTCAGTGTTCTGGGCTCCTCAGCTCAAGAAGGACAAGGAGCTACTGGAGAGGGTCCAGCGCAGGGCCACCAAGATGATGAAGGGCCTGGAGCACCTTCCATGTGAGGAAAGGCTGGGAGAGCTGGGTCTGTTCTGAGAGCTTGGAGAAGAGGAGGCTGAGGGGGGATCTTATCAGTGCTTATCCATATCTAAAGGGTGGGTGTCAGGAGGATGGGGCCAGGCTCAGGCTCTTCTCAGTGGTGTCCAGTGACAGGACGAGGGGTAGTGGCCGTAAACGGGCAAACAGAAGGTTCAGCCTGACCATGAGGAAACCCTTCTTCACTGTGAGGGTGACAGAGCACGCAACAGGCTGCCCAGAGAGGTGGGGGAGGCTCCTTCCCTGGAGACTTTCCAAAGCCGCCGGGACGTGTTCCTGTGTGATCTGCTCTAGGGGATCCTGCTCTGGCAGGGGGGGTGGACTAGATGATCTCTAGGGGGCCCTTCCAACCCCAACCACTCTGTGAATCTGAAAACCTTCTGGATGTGTCCCGTTTTCGGTACAAGTCCATATTGTCACTAATAGGCTTTCGGTAACAGTGTTCTCTCCTAACAATGGGTTAGAGAGAAAGAAGGCTGCTTCTCCGTGATTAAATGACACTTACTCTTGTGCTCCTTATTCAGCTATTCCCCAGCAGCTGACAGAAGGTGCTTTCTCTGAATACAGAGCAGCAAGCCATCTCCTCTGTGTTAGTAGAATACTGTAAATTCCAGATGCCTTGCAACTACGCTTGGCTGAAACACTGCATTCAGGGAAAAAGTCTGCTCATTTTATTAAAAGTGAAGTTTTGTAGGAAACTACACACTTCAGAGGTTTTCCCATTTTTCCTTAAAAGTATGTTGGTTTTGATTTTTAAATTTGAATGAAATACTGAAAACTCCCCTGGAAGGGCTTCCATCACTAAAGATTATACGTGGGAAGAAAAACGTTTCCCGCCCAGTTGTGACTTTACCCCGCACTCCCCACTTCCCAACGCCAGTGTTGCTCAGTGTTCCTTGTTCCCTGAGAAGTTTCATAAAGAGCTCATTTTTTTTAATTAGGCATTTGCAAGCACACGTATGTTTGCATCAGCGAGTGCGTTTTATCTGCTTCGTGTGGGCAGCTTGGAACCTGAATTTTTGTGGGTATGTGTATCTAAGGTGCGTTTGAACACCCTGCTCTTGCCGTAGCTGGCGCCGCGACTTCCTGAGGGAGATGCGCTGCGGCGCTGGCTCCCATCGGATCACCGGGACAGCGATTGCGGTTAGAGATAACTGGCAATATCTTTAATTAAAAGGCTTGCTGGAGAGCAAAGGGCGCTCTGCCAGTCACCGTAACAACTGTTGCTGCTGAGAAATTATCACTGCGTGCTTTGGCACACGTGGCATGTGCTCGCCCACCCCCGTGCTTCCAGGTATGGTTTTTATCTCCTCATGACTTAATTGTTTGTGTTCACAAAGGATGTGGCATTTTTTTTTCTTTCTTTAGCTGTCATGTGGTTTTCATTCTGCTGGTCTCATTGTGTCTAGGGATTTGTAGCCTTTTGCAGCAGGCAGCGAGAATTGTTGCTTTAGTTTATAATGCTCTGTCAGGCTTGTGACCATAAATAATCCATGGTGGAGCAGTGATTACGCTGCATTTCCCCAGGAGCTGCAGGCTACCTTTGCCCTGGACATACACCCACTGCATTGCTTTAGGCATTTGAGTGATTCCTATTTTCTGTTTAGTTAAAAATTTGCAAATGGACAATTTTTTAAATGGTTTGTTATTGTTATTTAAGTTGATCTAGTATTTAGACTTTTGCATTTGTGCTTTAAAGGGACTGCAAATTAAAACCAGTTTGAGTCAGGAATGTGTACTCACTACAGCTTTGGAACATGTATGGAATCTGAAGTTTATGGCTTTGAAAGCACTTGCCCTCTTTCAAATGTTTCTAATAAGATAGAGTGTGGTGATTTACACCTCTTGAGATGTTGAACTGCTGTCCAAGAATGTTGTTTGGCTCCTAAAGAAAGAAAGCATTGGTGGGCCTGATTTTGGGAAAAGGGAAAGAAGCGCCAATGTGATTTCATTGAGACTTAAGCGTTATATGTGTAAAAGAATTCGTTGTTTAACACTTTATCTGCACACCACGAATGCATGTGGGATCCATCAGCTCTTAGGTTTTGGAGAGGACAAAGGGGAGAGCAGAGCCCTCGCATGACCTGCTTTTCCTCCCGCTCCAAAAGGTGTTGCTGTACCAGGAAAAGAAAATTTGACTCTGGTCCCAGCGTAGGCCCTTTGTCTCTCCTCTCCTGGGCTCTGCCAGCCAGTAGCACTCGAGGCAGTTCAGAGCTGCAGACTCAGGCGGCTGAGGCTGTGCCAGGGTTAAACAGCTCTGCGTAACGCGGGTTGATCACGACGGCTCCCTGACTCGACTGTATCGCAGTGCTGGCAGCGCTGGGTGGTTCACACACAGGAGACAACAGTGAGCTGGGATTTTTTTATATGTCTCTATATTGTAATATGAAACAGGGTGTGTAGTGCTTTAGTGCTCAAGGGTGTGTTTCAGTCTAGATGCAAGAAATGAAGCATGGGTAGGTAAAGCTATAGGGAAAGCAAAGGGAGCAGAATGAAACCTCACATCGCTCATCGGGAGGGGAAGGATTTGTAAAAGGGTATTTTGGAAGAGCTTCTAGGAATAAGAATTAGTGTCTCAACTTACAGAATCATAGAATCCCAGAATGGTTTGGATTGGAAGGGACAGTAAAGCCCACCCAGTCCCACCCCTGCCATGGGGGCAGGGACACCTTCCACTAGACCAGGTTGCTCCAAGCCTCATCCAGCCTGGCCTTGGACACTTCCAGGGACGGGGCATCCACAGCTTCTCTGGGCAACCTGTCCCAGTGCTTCCCACCCTCTCCGGGAAGAATTCCTTCCTGATATGGGATTGCCCCGACCCAGGTGCAGGACCTTGCACTTGGCCTTGTTGAACTCCATGAGGTTGGCACAGTCCCACCTCTCCAGCTTGTCCAGGTCCCTCTGGATGGCATCCCTTCCCTCCAGCGTGTTCTCTGCTTGGTGGTGTTGGCAAACTTGCTGAGGGCGCACGCAGTCCCACTGTCCATGTCATGGACAAAGACATTGAACAGCACTGGTCCCAGTCCCAGCCCCTGAGGAACACCGCTCATCACTGCTCTCCACTCACACTGAGCTGTTGACCACCACTCTCTGAGTGTGACCAGCCAGCCAGTTCCTTATCCGCTGGGTGGTTCGTCCATCAGATCTCTGCCTCTCCAATTTAGTGACAAGAATGTTGTATGGGGCAGCGTCAAAGGGCTTGGAACAAGCCCACGTAGAACTTGGGAATCTGTGATGATCTCAGGGTGATTTTCTTTATTTTTTTAATTTTATCGGGATTTGTTAGAGGTTTTTTTTCTTTACGTGAAATTGAGAACATTGTGATTTTACAGCCTACCTACACTCACCCCATCCGCGTGGGCCAGCGCTGCTCCCCCCCTGTGCCCTCCCTGACTTTCTTTAGAGGTTATCACATTACATTTGCAGATCCTGAGATGACTTACAAGTGATGTTTGCCCGGAAGAACTGGGGAGGGGGGAGGCATGAGGAGGGCAGGAGGACATTCGGGTCTGTCCTGGCGAGAGTGGTTCAAGTTTTAATCAGTGTGGTATTTCCTCTTCCTGTGGGCCAGAGCAACACCTGCGTTTTTCCTTAAATATTACAAGGGACAGTTGCCGGGCCCTGTTGTTTTGAAGGAAAACATATCAGAGCCCATCTGCGCGCCTTGGCTTCAAAGGGTGTGCACAGTGCTTTGGCTGATAATTTAACAAAATTAGAGAGGGTGACATCTCTTGACAGAGCTAATGGGGCTCCAGTGAAACTGCTTTAAGAAGGCATCTGTCCTGGAGAGGAGACCTCAGGGGTGGTATAAAAGGTCAGGGAGTTTTTGTGTGATGAAGAATTTCTTAACCTTCAGGGCTTGTTTCGTGCTTGAGGTTATTTCAAAGGACAAATGCACTTCTTAATTTCAGTCTTTGTTTCATACAAACCTATTTTAGAAAGCTGGGTTTTGTCCCACTTCTTTTTCCACTCCTGAGAACTTCGGTGGGAGTTGTCACTCCCAGCTTTGCTGGTGTGTAGCAGCACGGCATGGTCGGAACCTCTCCGGCGCCTTCGCTTTGTCAGGTGAGCGCGAGCAGAGCGTAGCAGGCCGTGCTGTAACCACGCTTCGGCGGCGGCTCCGGGAAAGCTACAGCGGCACGAACGCAAGAGGACAGTCTCGCTAATCTACAGAACTTGGGAACTGTTTGCTCCTCTTCTCCCCCGTGAATTAACTTGTTTGTGTTTTTAAAAGATGAAAATTGAAGCTGTGTGGAGAAGGATGATTACCACTCGCGGAGGACTAAAGCAGTTAAAAGCTGTGGTTTTGCTCAGGGTTGCACTGAAAGCCAAACCTGTGAAATTCCCTGTAAAGGGAATGGGGCCCTATCTCAGGGCACGCTGCCTGGGGGGGCTCATGGAGCCATCGGCCTGCAGAGCCGGGGCTCCTTACCAGAGAGACAGTCCTGGGAACCATGCTTCCAAGCTCTGGGCTGCCCTTTAATCTGCCAGGTGGGCTGAAGGGAAGCCAGGAAACTGGAAGTCTTGGGAGCCACGGCTCCAAAGTGTCTGGCTCAGCTATGGTTGCAGGCTCTGGCTCCGAGTCAGCTACTGATGGAGAGCCAGAGAGCCCTGCTTCCCAGCAGCCCCCCTGGGGAGCCGCATTGGAGGGGAGGCATGCCGGCAACTGGGAGCTGTGGGAACTGGGAGGCGTGTTGCCAAAGGGCAAACTCCTGGTTAACCTCGCAGGGCTGCTGCACGGTGGGGTTGTAGTCAGTGAGGGTCCCATCGTGACCCTGGCAGGCTCTGCAGCAAATATTTCAGAACTGAACGGTCTCCAGGTGATATTTGGATTGTGCAGGTTTGGCATTCTCCAGTGGAAACTCACTCTCTCAAAGAATTTCTGCCCAGCATTCTTAAAATCCAAGGATTTTCTCCTTTTCAAGCATAAATTAGTTTTGTTGTTTAAAGTCTTGCTTTTGTAGCAGTAAGGTCACCAGTTTGTTTTTTATGTTGTGCCTTTGTTGCTGTTTGTTTTTCCCGATTCCTGGTTAGCTTTCCACATCAAATGTCCAGGGGGGTGATCTATACATCTTTACATGCTAGAGTGTAATTTCAGTCACGTACAACATGGGGAAAATCTGGTTCCCACAGAAGTCAGTACAAATTTGAGCCGAATGAACTTGACAGCAGCATGCCAGGACTAGAAATTTAGGCCTTGGTCACGTCACCAGATTGACTTCCGTGGCATTGTAATGTATAGCCCTTTAAAATGGGTGGATAGGATCTTAGAGAAGATGCACCTTCAGTTGGAAGGTGTATTGGAAATCTGCTTGCAATCATCTGTCATTATATTAAGAGATTGCATGTTACACCTGAATCGAGGAGAGCAAAACAAAACCAACAAACCCTAAACCAAAAATAAGCCCAAACCCCAAGGATCCAGGGAAAACCACTACCTTACAAACCACTATAAACTCATATTCAAAGACCTCCTTACATTATTTGTAGTTATTGCATAAACGTGTTGCACAACAGCTATACTGTTAGCAGGACCCACGAACACATTCTTACAGGATTTCTCAGAGCAGGTCATACCGCCGGGGCTGCGAACATGTTCTCAGGGGCTGTGCTGGCTCTTCCAGCCAGCCCTCTCGCAGCTCTGAGGGGAGGAGAAAGACGAGGAGCTAGGAAACCCCCAGTGGGCTTGCACGTAGGATGCGTGTGCCATGGTTTCTTGGATGGGTGGTCTTCCCAGGGTTGCGGCCTTCTTTTCCCAGCATCAGGATTATCATCTTGGCTTTTCTCTTCATCTGTCGGTGTTGTGCCCCTGTCCAGCCCATCTCACACATTCTTATTTAGCAACATGGTCTCTCTCTTCCTCTCATGTTCTTCTCCCTAGTACCCATCCCAATTTTCTTTTTCTCATAACCAAGCCCTAAATTCCGTTTGCGGCCACCACGTAAGTTGGTGTTTCTTGACAGAAATTCTTGGACCAGCCCAAGTTCTGTCCCTTTGAAAGAAGCTTTTTCTGTCTCACAGTTGAGTTTCCATAGAAACCTTTTCCTTTGCCTGATTAATGTCCCAGGTAAATAGAAATTTTGTGCCTGATTTCTCCAAGGTGAGATTCTGACCTCTGTGTTTTTTCCATTGTGGAACACATGGAGAATGTGGGAACCAGGAGTGTACCAACCAACAGGGTATTGACTGGGAATCATCACCATGGGCAGGCAGATGAAAAGGCAAAGACATCTCAGGGTGTGTCAGGTAACTGATACTAATAGTGGATCGGGGGAAGTTTCAGTGGAAAAGGAAGAGGTTCTGGAATTCTCTGCACCACGTTGGTTTATAGCTCTGAAGACCATCACTGACATGGACAGGCTCCTTGGTGAGATTGCGGATACGGCTTGTTGAGTCAAGCCAAGCGCTTGCTACAGGGAAATATTACCTCTCTGTGTGAATAAAGCATTTATCCTCATAAATGCCAGAAAGGCAGGGAATGTAACTGAGGCAGAGGGTAATGCTGATGCAAAATTAAATTTGTCTAAACTGGCCATCAGTGAATTTCAGTTAATGTTTGCAAAGTGGAAGAGCTGTGAGGCACTGGAATAGCTTTCCAGCAGGAGCAGTTTGGGCAAGAAACTTAATTAGTTTGAAGATGGCACTCATTCAGTTCGTAAGTAATACAGCGTGTCTGCAATAAAAGGAGACGGCACCAAATCACCCTGTGTGACACTGTAAGCCATCGTGGCTACCTGGGTTCTCCAGCCTGCCTTCCTCCCGAGGTTATCCTGCACCTCCTGGCACCCCGGCATTCCCTGCAGCGGCTGTCGCCTCCTCAGCATCCTGCCCACCCCGGCTGCCAACGGCCCAGCCGTTCCCGATGCTCCTCAATGAAAGGACATTTTGTGGAGCTGATTCACTGCTGTGTTTTTACTCTTTGCTCCTTTGTATAATCCTTGCTCTTTCAAGCTAACAGCTTCCCCTCAGATGGCTTGCCAATAGCAATTGTGATCTTAATATTTCATGCCAGGTTCATCTCGCTCTCCTTGCAGGATAAATGAGGCTTATGTGTACTCCAGAGAGTGGATCTTTCCTTTGTAAGGCCACAGTTAATTGCAATTAAACAGTCAGCCTTTGTAAAATTAATATTATTATTGCAATGCTATGCGTGTGCGATAACTTTAGGAATGGCTAACAAATGTCAAGCAGCTACAAATGCAGCCCTCTGCTTACTGGGATTTTTAATATATTTTAATCACCTGTTTGCCTTGGCAAAAATGTATGTTTTAGATATTCAAATCAGTGGGAAAATAAACCAGTAACTTTGCCTTAAGTATAATCTGACATCTGTTCCTTTCTTCTTTTCTGTTCAGCTTCCTTCATTATGCTTTTTCACAGGTCTCTTTGTTCTCGAATATGTTAATTTCTTGGGTTGTTTATACCACATAAATTAAATAAATAAAATGTGGATTCTAAAGACCTCTTTAGGATTTAGAGTTGCTCTTATTATCCCAAAACCCAATTCTACCACTGCATGAACAAACCGAGGTTGTGGGAATAACCCACACGGCAGAGTTACCGACCTTGAGCCTTTCCGCACTGGTGGAAGCGTGTTGTACGTTTTCTGGCAGAGGGCTGACCATCCCAATGACCTCTGCGTGATTTGACTTGGGAGCATGCAGCTAGCAGCTGACGTTCCCAAGCCGAGCCAAGCGTTGGCTTCCTTTTCCCAGCATCCGTGCTTGCTGTGTGGAGCCCTGGCTCTGCTGCGGCCTCCTGATTGCGACATCCTAAAGTTGGGGTTAACTTCCTGCCGTCGTGGTCCTCAGCAGTGCCGGTGTGAGCACACATAGGGTGTAGCAGGTAGATCTCTGTAGATTACCCTCTGGATTACTTGATCTCTTCTACACACGGCACATGTGATGAGAAAGTAGGATGTTTCCTCATAAATACAGATACTGTGATCTTGCTGAGTGAATCGTGAGTGCGGCTGTTTAACGAAAGTATTTGGAACAGCAGGAAGTTCTTGTGATTATTACTGTTTTAATTGTGGTGGCCGTCTCGCACCCTTGAGCAGGACTCCCCTAAGACACTTAAATTGTTTGTAATTTAGCATGTGGAACAAAGTGCGTGTGGCCATCTTGGTCCCAAACGGGCCATGGCATCGCTCTGAGCAGTGCCTCACGCGGTTCCCCAGAAGTGCCCCCACTGGAAATAAGCATTGCTTAGACAGAAAAACCCAGAAATAACCTTCTGACTGCAGGCCCCCTCATCTCAGTTGTACATGTGGTTGGGTTGGAGGTCACGGATGCGTTGCAGAAGGAGCAGGGCTCTTTGCCGAGGCTGGAGATAGAAAGGATTTCAGTCCTTCTCATGACTGGTTCCTAATGTTTCACAAGTACACGTTTCTTTCAAAATTTAAGAGAAGAAAAACTGTATTTTGACTGAGGAATGTAATTCCCTCTCCCCCAAAAGAGATATTTATTCAAAAGCTGGAGCAGGTCCAGTTCAAATGTTGAATACTGAGCCAGTACAGAGACGTACAGCACATGTTCATCGCCGTGCAGGTGCGAGGGGAAAGGGAGTTTAGGCTTGAGCCGTTTTGAAATATTACTTTTACCTACATGTTTGACATTTTCTAGCCCTTTTATAAGGAGTGATGGAAATCTACGTTTTTCCTCCTTTAATAAAATGAACTTTTTGCTCGTTAAAGGTGCTAGATTGACAACCGTGGAGACTGAAGTCTTCTGTTTACCCAGAGAATAAGCACCGCATGGGAAAGCTGGAGTACAGGCTTCCTTCAAGTTCTGCCTAAGCTAATGTGCCTCAGCCTTGACCTGGTGAGAAATTCATCCCTTCCCGTCACAGCCCCAGCTTTTGTGATCAGATTCCGCAAGGGAGGAGTCAGTTCAAGCTAGTTCCAATCACGCTGTTATTCCTTTAAGAAATTTTTTGGACCTAAACAGACCACCCCATGAGCTACCTCCGGAGCGTGTGCAGTAAGCAGAATAACCTCATCATCTTCTCTTTCACTTTGTACACACAAAACTGAACACGTCTTTGATGAACCCCAGGTGAAAATTCAGAGCTTGCCATGAAAAATAAGTAGCAGGAAAAGATGACTAACCGAACACATACATTGAGAAAACTCCTTGTTTTCCTCCTCTAGTCTTAATCACTGGTGTATTTGTCCTTCACGATTAGGGAATGTCTGAATGTGTGTGTTTAGGACGACAATAAATAGTGGCTTTGCAGTAAGAGAGGTCCGGTCTACATATCCCAGAAAAAGTGAAGGAGAGAAACTGAGGGTAAAGTATGAAAATCTTTGCACTTCTCTCATTTTTATGGCTAGTAAAATTGAGACAGTTTAGCTTTGGAAAACTACATGACCTATAACCTAAGAGGTCTTCTTCAAAACCAGCTTGTAATGATTGATTAACTTCCAAGAAGAGAGGTATACAAACACTCCAATTCCGCAGATCACTTAGGGATAAAATTTATGTGTAATGGTAATACTGATGACCTCAAAAATTTAACTTGTCAGTTAATATTGATGTAGACGTTTTCATTACTTTTCCTTTCTATAACCCATTTTTCTTTTTTTTTTTTCGTATTACCAGTTCTGTGGAGAAATAAACTTTGCTAAACTCAGTTGTGATGCAACTGGTAACAGTGAGGTCTGAGTATGTTAAAAGTAGATTCTTTAAACACAGATTTAGATAAAATCATTTTAATATAATGGTAGAAATGACTGGTTTAGTGGCTTTGTAAGAAGTAGTGGGATCACTATGAGCTTTTCTTACTCCAAATCACTTTTCTTTAGCTAACACAGCCCCACTGTGCACACTTGTTTTGATAATCAATAAAGCATCCTCGTGCTAAGTGGACAACTGGACTGTAAATCAGACCTTCTCTGCATTGTGTAGTCAGTCAGTGTTTGAGGGAGATCTGGGAGTCGTTAGTTCTGATATACTTCAGCTAGATCGGCTTTATGGGTGTAACCCCGACGGAAATGCTGTGGCATTGGGGTGGCATTAAGACCCCCAAGATGTGTAAAGGACACAGCTATAGGATACTGAAGGTCTGTTTGAGGAGAAAAGGGAAAAATGAGTCTCTGAAACAGATGTATGGCAGCATATGCAGACAATACCTGAGTCGTACAGACATAACCTGTACCCTGAAGAAGACCGAGTCTTTTGAGAACTTTCGGGAGCCACACCACTTGGAGTGGGCTACCGTGTAGTTTTCTGTGCTCCTGTGAAATGGGGCTGATGTCCCTTAGAGCCTCCCGTCTTGGCTCTATCCTGTAACTCTCTGAGGGTGTGTCTTTCCATTGGTAGTGCAGTTAGGTTGCCATTGAGCCTGTTGATATTTTCAGACTGTAGGTGAGTAACGCAGTGACCCAAGCAGCTGTAGTCCAGTTCCACTGACATCAGTGTAAGTCTTAATCTTGGGTTTGGTGTTTTGGTGTTGGGTGGGTTTTTTTTTTTTTTTTTTTTTTTTTTTTTTTTTTAAAAAAACAAAAGAAAAGCCAGTGCTCCAACAATTTTACTTGGGGAGTTTAACCAGTGTCAAGACTCGGCGCACGCGTGCGGTGACAGCGTGGTTGAAGAACACTGCAAAGCTGTCCTTCACTTAGGATACGTGTTCTCGGAGTGCTTAACTCAGGCTTTTAATGATGGAGCACAGTGCTGCGCTATTGGGGCAGAAATGTTTCAGATAAGGTTTCCAGACATGAACTCTGTGTCAGGCTTTGCCAGTACTAACATTAACCAAGCTGAAGTATACATCTATTTTTTTTATATCATCTAGATATGTGGTGTTATTAACGTAACCTTTAATTTACATGTCAGAGTAGACAAAAGCCATTTGGATTAGTATCACCATGAAACTGCTGAGATGGTGAATTTTAGCTGGGTGACTGTGTCACACTAGGGAAGGGAAAAAGCAATCAAATGTGAGAGGGCTAAAACACTTCAGGGCTGTTACAGATCCCGTATGGTGAGAAATCACTTTTTTGGCAATTTTCAAAAGATAGTGATATGATTTCACCCCTTCATGTCTGTCACCACATCATCTAGTGTGGAGAGCAGCATGGAGGAATGTGAGACAGAGTTAGCATGAGTTTAACTCTTCTGACTTCAGCATGCTTGGGCAAATTGTCATGGTATTATACTTTTAAAACTGGCTTTTACTGAAATAACTTTGTAAGTTCCTTTTGGTTTGGAGGTACATATTGCACACTTTCAAGAGACCCTTTAGTGATTCCATGGGGAAAATGTATTTCTTTGTCTTATTTTTGTAAGGTTGTCTGTCAGTGCGTGTTCGTCACGCATCATTTTTGTTGAAGCTCAAGGAATGATGCAGTTGTTTCCATTATGTGACACCTGGTTGTTTTTCCTTTGTATCACACATGGAGTACAGGAAAGTAATCTGCACAGATCCACCATTCTCTAAAATTCTTCTGCATCAAAACTTTCACCATAGAAACTCTTCACGCTGCTGCTTGACAGGGAAGAAGGGGGAGGAGTTCCCTTTAATTAGACTAGACCCAAAGCCATAACTATTTCTGAAGTCACTTGGGTCGCTAATTAATTATTACATATGAAGGTTATGTTACATGGATGGCTTTATAAGGCACAATCACCACTTAAGACCCATTTGAGAATGGGGAGGAAAGGGCATCCTCCTGTGTGAGTAAACTGACTTCCCAGTGATTCCTACTCGTACAGTATGTACTAGTAACTCTGTGTTTCTATGGTGACACACAGAGGTGGAACTGAAATAACACTAAAAGTTTGCAGGTAGGTGCTGGATTGCCAGTGATGTGGCAGCCCGGTGACTTCTGCATCAAACTTCATCCAGCAGCGTTGCCAACAAACGTCTGTTCAGTCTCAGCAATAAAGTCGCGTTGTCTGTTTAGTACCTATTTCCTCCTTTTGCTCTTTATCCCCCAAGTCCCACTTTTGCCTTAGAAACCAATGCTTACACATGTAGTGGCTGGATTGCCAGTGATGTGGCAGCCCGGTGACTTCTGCATCAAACTTCATCCAGCAGCGTTGCCAACAAATGTCTGTTCAGTCTCAGCGATAAAGTTGCCGTTGTCTGTTTAGTACCTATTTCCTCCTTTTGCTCTTTATCCCCCAAGGCATTTGCCTTAGAAACCAATGCTTACGCATGTAGTGGTACCTGCAGACGGTAACCCACTGACCAGATTTATATTTACAACGTGTTTAACATGGTCAGAGTTTTACCAGGGATCGGTTTGTTGGGACAGAATAGCAACTCCGCTCTTAGCTTTAGCTTAGCATGCTGAGAAAATTAGTGCCTTCAGTGTAGTTTGTTATTGTACATCCCTGAGGAGCAAGATTTGATGTTAATATTTCATACTGTGCAGGCGAGTACCATTTAAAATAGTATAAATAATAGCAGAGTAGATTTGGGATTGTTTGATTTAGCTTAAAATAGAGGCAATTGAGCCTTTTCTCTTTACCACAGGAGTTCAGTGAGTCCCAGATCAATGCCTAATTGATAGTTCTGTGCCCAGTTGTGAGAGCATGTTAATCTTGGAAGTTTCCTGTGTTGGCACCAATTTCGACAGCGATGCCCAAGGACTGTAACGTGGATCATCTGAACGTTCAACTGTTACTTGCTGTGGGCAAATGCGCGTTCAGAACAGCCGGCTTGTGCTGAGTGCACGTCTGCAGGTTCACAAGTTGCACAACCTGGTCTTCTGCCCCTTACTAATTATCCTCTAGGTCAGCAGACTGATTTCTCAAGAGTTTGTGCAAAAATGTGCTGAAGAAAGTTGATGATATTATTTAGAAAGCACTCCTACTTCTTAGATGAAAAAGGAATAGTTGTAAAATTTTCTTATATTTGTCTAGTAGCTTTAGTCAGATTTGTTTCCTGAACCTTTTCAACTCCCCTTTGATGCTTTATCCATTAATAGCTGCTTTCTTGTTCCTTCCTGCTCTTCCATGTACACTTTTTGAGAGAATTACTCAGAATGCTGCTCTCAGAATGAGCTCGCTTGCATTTTCCTTGGGAGAAAACGTGTACTGCGGGGTGTTGAACAGACTGGTGCTGTGCACTTTTCCCACTGACTTACTGGTCTGAGTATGTTGAGCACTTTTTTAGATAAAATCTCCTTCTCTGGTATAGTGGAGAGCTAAGTTAAGTACAGTGTTGAATGCACAGGATGCTCGTCGTTAAACTTAACGCAGGTCCTAATGCAGGTGATATAGATGCTATGAAATACATGCAGAGGTGGAAAAACAGGACTCGGGAATCTGAACGTGTAGAGGATGTGAAAACCGAAGCCCCCACGTCTTTTTTGTTACCATTTTGCATAAGGGAACGCAGGAAGAGAGTAAAGAGGAGCTATCAGAATGCTGTAGTGGTGAATGTGTCTCTGGTGATGGTGTAAGTGACGTCAGGGCCTTGTACCTTGAGGACGCTGGAGGAAGCGAGCAAAGGAAAGGACTGGGGTCTGAAGTCGCGTTCCCACAGCGCGGCTGCTTGCCCCGAACTGCTTCTACAGGCTGTGACTTTCTGTTGTTGGGTCTGAGCCTCACCCTGTGCGCTTGAGGTGACGCAGGCGTCACTGTGCTTTGTGTTCAGCCCCCTTGGGTTTCCCTTCAGCAAGAGTCATCAGATGGTTTTAGCATTCAGCTCACTCAGAGAAAAGGTGACAAGATGCTGGAAACCGCAAGCATCCATCCAGTATTAGACAATGCAGAGAACGGTAAAATAGGGTATTTGGCTATTTCTTATGCTTGTAAACCAGTTAGTAGCTATTCCTCTGCTCGTGGATGAATCGCTTAATTTATTAAACAGGCTCTGCTGTTTTAGTAGGGGCATAGGGAGCTCAGAAATCCTTGCGCCTGGGAGCGGGGAAGTCTCTTAAAACAAATGTGCGCAGGTGAAGTGTTTAGGTACATTCTGCCTTAGAGGGACCTTTCAAAGAATTTCACACACACTCTGGGCACTGGGTTTCTTTCCATGGGTTTACCCTTAAGTGCAAAGCCATATGTTTTAGGTCAGGTTAAGCAATCAGCAGGTTGTACACGTAACCCTTAAGTACTGTATCTGGGACTAGACGTTTTTATTACATTGCTTCGGTCTGTGTATCACTCTACTACCAAGTGAAAATTTAAAAGGTTGATACAAGTGCCTCTTGCATAGTATGGGGTTTTTTAGCTTCTTGATTGATATTTATTCCAGATGTAGGTTGGGATTTCTTTCTTAATATATTTCATAACTGAGAATCAGTACCCGCTTCTGGAAGGTGGTCCTCCTGGGGGGGCTTGGATATATTTCAGCCTGTTGAAGTAAATGGCAAGTGAAAGTGCCTGTGATGTGTGATTAGGCCCTCATTTCATGGGACAGATGCTACCCAGCTTTTATTTACCAGAGTTGTCTTAGAAGTTACTCTGTATTCCACCAGCTGCTAGCGTTCGAGGAGCTATATGGTGTCCTTCAGAAAATATGTCAATACCTCCCCGTTGCCCCTGTGGTAAGGGAGGGTCAGAGTTTAGCAAACCCGTTGTAACAGGATTGAGAGCTGTCCCAAACCTCCCGACTGCTCGTCTGGGTAGACCTGACAGGTTTGTGTGGTTGTGCTGCGTAGACCTCAGAAAAGACCGGTCTTAACCCCACGTGGTGCTGTCATTACCACTTAAATTAAGGTCATGGAATGCTGTGTTTTCTAGCAGTACTCGGAGAATATTTGTAGTAATACCTGTGAAACTGTGGCTTTTTGTTGGGAATACGAAACTCATCCCCTCTTCTCCTGTCTGTGAAGAAGTGCCCTCTGCACCTACCAAGAGTATTTGGATCCTAAAGCTGATGTAAAGCAGTGCTGCAAGCTGATGAATAGCAGGGCTCACCGTAGCTGGCGTTTGGGGTTACGTTTTTGAAAGACGCTTCTGAAATTGAGCCTCTAATGTTATTTTACAGCCTCTTTTATGCTTTAAAATTCCTCTAGCAATACAGAATGTTATTTTTCCTTTTTTATCAAAGTTTAAGGGTATTTCAGCAATTAAACTTCGCATACTTCATCCAAGAAACATACTGCAGATAGCTGCTTTGTCTGGATAAATAATAATTCTTCCTATATTAGCAACAGAGTAAATATTGCTTTGTTTGGCATCTTGTGAAAAGAAAATTTCAGAAGAAGATGGGAAAAATATGCAGGATTGCTTGGGACCATTTTTAACACATAAGTTCATGTTGAATATAAATTGTTATAGTCCTACTAAATTTAGTAGAGCTATCATAGAATCATAGAATGGTTAGGGTTGGAAGGGACCTTAAAGATCATCTAGTTCCAACCCCCCTGCCATGGGCAGGGACACCTTCCACTAGACCAGGTTGCTCCAAGCCTCATCCAGCCTGGCCTTGAAGACATCCAGGGATGGGGCATCCACAGCTTCTCTGGGCAACCTGTCCCAGTGCCTCACCCCCCTCTCTGGGAAGAATTTCTTCCTGATATCTAATCTAAACCTCCCTGTTTTCAATTTGTACCCGTTACCCCTTGTCCTGTGACTACAGGCTCTTGTAAAAAGTCCTTTCCCAGCACCCTTGTAGGCCCCTTCAGATACTGGAAAGCTGCAATGAGGTCTCCTCGGAGCCTCCTCTTCTCCAGGCTGAACAAGCCCAGTTCTCGCAGCCTTTCATCATAGGAGAGGCGCTCCAGCCCTCTGATCATCTTCATGGCCTCCTCTGGACTCGCTCCAAGCGGTCAATATCCTTCTGATACTGGGGGTTCCAATATCAGCTATCCCAGACAGAGGATCTGTCTTGCACTTCCAAATGCATCCTGGAAGATATGTTCCACCAAGTGCCTGTTTTGGAATTCATTGGCAATCCTGGACTTGCAAATTTATTGTTCGTGATCAGAAAAAGGAAAGACGGAAGTGGAAGAGGCTGGCAGTAGTTATCCAGGATTGCCCACAGAGCCAGCCAGTGCAGGGGTAGCCTTCTCCTGGAAGTGCTTTTCGGCCAAGGTCCAACAAATGCCGAACCTCTCGGTGACATCCAGCAGTGCTGTCACTTTGGCTGTACCTGAGAGGGCTGGGGAGTTTTACACCACCTTTTCTTTTTTCTTACGTTCACTTCAGTACCATGATATGTAACAGAAAGCCAAGAAAACATCTCTGCATGTGTCAGAAGCTCATCTGGATTTGTTGTGCTCCAGCTTCATTTACTGAATCACCAGTGCTGCAGCAGAGATACCAGAGCAGGATTTGGGTGTTGAATGTCATTAACCACGTTGTCCGCTTTCCCACATTTATTGTTTCCTAAGTTTTCTGACCCTTCTGTTACTATTTTGAAAGCTATTATTGCAATTAGGGGAATGCTTGGGGCAGTGTGAAGGGTAAAGATGATGTCCTGTTGAATTTGACTGGCGCTGTGATTTTATTAGCTCTCTGGCAAGGTGATGCTTTCGTTTGCCATCCGTATAATGAAATCACAAAGTGCTAAGGTAGTAGGCCTGTCAGGTGCTGTACTGAAAGAGGTGCCTTGTCGGTTATACTTCAAGCATGGTACGTCTGAGTGATTATTTGGTTAGTTTAGCAGTTTTCATTTAAATTTTTAAATGTATCGTGAACTTTTTTTTCCTGTTGCAGTGAAAGGAGTAGGTAGGATGGTGCCTTTCTACTTAGCATGTGGCTTTCTTTTTGTATAGAAATTTTCTGCTAAAATCCTGTCAGCTTTTCCAGTTTAAACCCTACTTTCAGGGATTCTTGTGTTACATGTGTGGCAAAAGCAGGAATTACTTTCTGGCTTCTTGAGGGTTTGTCTTTTTTTAAAAAGTGTTGTGAATTGTGTAAAAATGGGTTTTTTTTAAGTAAGTTTGATGTTTTCCAGGCACTTAGCTCACTATATGGACTAGTGCCTTTTGGATAATTTGGACATAGAAAACAATATGAGACTAAGGTTCTCTCTTCTTTTTTGGGAGTCTCACGGCATTCTTTTCAGCAAACGTTTAATCAGGATTCGTGACTTTTGGGAGTTACATGCGTGCACAACAGCCAAATAGTCTCTGGATTTAAGACTCCCTAAATACTCATTGGCATGACAGACTGTAACTGCTCCAGTACTGTGAAACCTGGAGGTCAAAAATTGCCTTTATGGAAGTCCCCCAGTACAGGTTTGCAATTCAGAGTTTTTAATGTCGACTGGCTCAATACTACCTGCTAGGAAAGATCTCCCAATACAGCTGGGCCAGACAGTTTTTTTTGCCTTTGGTCCTGCGTTACTGCTTGAGAAGTTGTGGTAAGTGCTTTCCCTGAAGAGCAGCCTTGGGAAGGAGCTGACTTGGAGGAGTCACAGTTCATGGCCTGACCCCGTCTGGCTTAGACGTAAGAGGGAACAGCCCAGGGAAAGGCATTACTGCTGTCTTCTCTTTTCTCTCCCATCTCTCAAGAGCCTACTCTGCTGCCTCTCACCCTTTCTTTTTTTTTTTTTTCTCTTTATCACAGTATTTCTGTGCAGAAGATGTAGTAAAGCTTCTTTGAACCACAGCCAAGATCTGCATGGGGTGGGAAATCCATCCTTTGTGCCCAGACCAAATGAGACAAGGGCACTGCTGATCTATGTCTAACAACTGTTGGTAGAGAGACTGTTTTTTTTCCTAGCATTCTTCTCCCTGACCAGGTTAGGAATTACATTTGCTTAATCTTATTTAAAAAATTTAAAGATAGATAAAAAGTTGAACTTATTTGAGCTCAACAAAACCACCATAGCTCTGAGAAAGGAAATTGGGTTTCTTCATAGCTCCCCTGCCTCGTTCACAGACCTACAAAATCAATTCCAGTTCTAGCATTGCCTCTTCAACTCCATTATTTTCAGGCTACATCCTCAGCTGTAATTGTGCATCCTCACAGGCAGCAATGGGTTTGCTGTTGCAGGGCTGAAGGATGAATGAAGTCAAGGTCAGCATCTGACCTGCAGGCTCTTCAGTACCGGGTAGCAGGCACGAAACAAAGGTAAAGCACATTCCTGGGGAAATAATGATACGGTTTTAGTTCAGGATGGAAGTTCTCTGGCTTGTTTAGTTTCTTGGAGTCCTGCAGCATTGCTCTAACACTGTATTTAAATGTGGATTTAGTACAAAATTTCAGCGCCTCAGCATGTGCTTGCTCTCGTAGTACTTAGCTGTAAAACCTTTTATGATCTCATTTAAAAGGCTCCATTTTACATGTAGCTCTTAAAAGCCCCCAAATTGTCTTTAAAAAGTTATTTTTAATTATTGTTTTCAGTAACCAAGTTATCCATGTTAAGCTCTACAGATGAAAACCAACCTTACTGAGGAACTTCAACAAGGCGAGGGTTTCGCTCTGTGCTTAAAAGTCTCTTTTGAGAGTGTTGCTAAAGGCGAGTGGCCAAGTGATCTGTCCCTGAACAAGAACCGCTGCAACCACGTCAGAGGCGCAGCGATGGTGTTTGGGAAAGTAACGGATGAGTCTAGTCCAGAACTGTTAGTAAATCGGAGTTCCTTCGGATGAGTGATGATGCATCTAAAGTAAGCTGGGGGTTGTCTTAATTGAGTGTCTTCGTTAAACAGCTCCCAGGGCCACGTGGCATTGAACAGACTACCTTTTTGAGAAGGTCTGGAAACCAAGCTACCTTTCATCTTCCCCAGTGCTCCCTCTGGGTGAATGATGAGGATGTTAACGGCGTGGTACTTAAGGAAGCTAAATGGCTGCAACTTGTGCTTTTAATGTACTGTGGATAAAAATGTTGCTTTTTTCGTCAGGGCCAAACAGTTTCCCAGAATTGAACTTAAGAGCTGTCTGGAAAATAACATATATGTTGTTATACAAATATATATAGGCTGTTACATGTAACATATAAATGTACAACTTCGTTGAATAGCTTCCCTGAATATATGAACCTTTATAGCTCTACTTTAACTTGAGCAAACGGAATCATGAGTTCTACTTAAAAATCCCACGAGAGAGGTTGTTATGGGTGGATTTGATATTGCCTGAAATATTTGGTGATATAATCTCAAATTGAAAGATGTCACATGTAACATACCAGGTAGAAATTCGAACTAATTGGCAGGGAGCCACTAGAGAATGTTTTACGGTATTGCCCATAAATTAAACAGTTTGCTCTTGTGATTTCTATTTATTTATTTATTTAAAGTTTTATTACTTTTTAAGGTCAGGCCATAGTTAGAGATTTTCCATGATTCTGTCACCAGCACACTCTGCGTAGGTAGACCTCTGCAGAGCTCTCAATAAACAAGCTGTCAGGACTGTTTGGATAAGAGCTAGGGAAGGGGCAATAATAAACCAAATGTACAAGAAAGTTTGAAAGGCCAAGTTATCTCAGACTGTTTATTTTTAATGGCCTTCCACAAATAGAAGGTACTTTATTGTCTGTGATGCAAATAAATATCATGAAGTGTGCAGGTCTTCAGCCACTCCTGAACCTTGGAAGTTGAGTAATTTGCAAGACACAATGAAATAGAGGATATTCCATTTAAAGATGCTGCCTGGTGCAGGAGAAGATGGTTTGTACTCTCTCTCATTTAAAAGACTGGAATTCCCTGTGGTTGGTTTAGAAAGCACAGGTAAATGCTGTGTTGTGCAGGTGTAAAGGGGTTGTGGCATCACAAGTACATGGGGACGGGGGCTGTTTGTAAAGTCTGCAGCAGCCCTTCTTGAAAATGAGTTAAAGCCCGCTCTTAAAGGTTGTCAGGTCTGTTTTGTATCATTTCCCTGCATAGACTAAATAGAAAGAAATCCCAAATTAATGCCATGTTAATCAAAAGAAACCCTAAGATGTTTGCGGCATTATTGAAACCAGGCTTTCCTGTTGTGACAAATCACCTGTGTTTTCCGATCCGTGGCCTGAAATCCTGCTTTCACGAGCCCCGAACTGCAGATGTGAGGCTGGAAATGCCCATGATGCCTTTTGCAGATTTAGGCTCCCCTTTCCAGCACTGCTTTGCAGACCGTCTCGAGAAGATGTGTTTTAAAACTCCAGGCTCTGCCATTGGCAGTGACCCTGGAGTTGGCAGTTAGGAGTCAGTCCTGTAGCGGTCATTGCTCTCTGCGGTTCTTGTGTTCCTGTTTCCTCCATAACATATAAATGGGATTTTTTTTGCAGCTCATTTAGGAATGAACTTACCTGAACCAAGTCTAATACGCAGAATGTAACTCCTGCGTGACTTCTGTCTGAATTTGACCATGCTGTCTTTCTGTTCCTTGGTGGAGTGTTAACAAGGGCCTTATAACGCTGGTCATGGTCCTGCCGATACACAAGTGCTTGCCTGTTACTTTCAGCTTTCTTTTAAAAGCAGACTAAATAAAGCAATAATAAATACAATGACATTGTATTTCTGAATAGCCAAATGTGAGATGTTTCTTTTTGTTTCAAAGTGCATGATTTCTTGAGAAAGAGGAGCATGGTACCAGTGAGCACAAGGGGAAATGACGGTGATCATATTTGGTGGATGTGGCCAGGGTGCTGATCATACAAAACCATCTGATGAACCTGAGTATTCCTCAAGCACTAAAGCTTGTGTCCACAGTCAAACCCAGCACAGAGTATTAAAAAAAAGAAATGCCCCTTTCTACCACCGTCTGCTTCCAGAATGATGTTTGCTTTGATGCACAGAGATGTTCCATGGAAAAAAGTGGCCTTTTCCACCTTTCGGAGTAGCCGTTCTCTTACTGCTAGACCTTTACCTGGCTTCTCTCGGTCTTGCTTCTCTCCTTTTGTGTTTGTTCCTCTACAGTTTCTCAGCCAGAGCTAGAAAAGATGCTACAGTGGGACACAACTGCAGTAACAAATCACAAGTGGAGTTTGAGGTTTGGATGTGAACTTGGACCACTCAGTTTTTTGTTTGAGCAAAGTATGTGGCCAAGAGTTGGCATCTAGTAGAATTTTTGAGAAGTAAAGCATTTGGTGTGGAACAAACGGAAAATTTAAAAATAATCGTTAAAACACTGGAAAAAAGATTCACTCTGACTCAAAGTATTTCATTAGAGAAAATCAAGCCATCTTGCCTGTTTTAAGTTTTCAATTGTATTCAGCAACAATTGGAAATGAAAGGTCATTTCAAATAATTGCT
>NW_010225455.1:0-7046 GCF_000690775.1 Eurypyga helias | reverse complement strand
CTTTCCCTGAAGCCATCTAAAGAGGGTTCAGAATGGTATGAAGCTTTTGTTTTTACATAAACAACTCATTAAGATCAACATGAACCTGCAAAAAAATTGTGTCATCAATCAACATGTGTTTTTGCTTAAAAAAAAAAAAAAATTCCTGTTCAAACCAAGAGATCTGGGTTGATTATTTTGCACCAGCACTGATTTATGGCTGGCTGTAAATCACCTCCCCCTCCCAAGTTGTAACGCAGTGATAATACTGTTCTTGTTCAAATTTTTTATGTAGATGGGGGAGGGTCTGGTGTGAGCAACTGGTTGGGTGAGCGGCCACGCTGAAGCCTGCCTGGGCATAGAAGAAAGTCGTGCAGTTCGCTCCCTTTGGGGGTGGCAACTCTCTGACATAATCTAAGAGCCGGCTTCTTAGATTTTTAGCTTTATTTAATGAAAACAGTGCAGATGGTGAGAAATGTGGCCTCTTTTGATTCATTGCCTGTGCTGTCTTCTGCTGGGAATTAATTAATAGCTTTTGTGGGTTATTTTTGTAGGTCTTAAGTAGCAGGATGATACTATCTGGTCTGTCTCGGGGCTTCACCTCCTCGGAGTGGTAGCCAGGATGTCTGAGAGGGCTTGGAGGGCTTTTTCCCCCCTTGCAGCCCGTCTGGTCCCTTGATGAGCCGTACTGGGAGTGGGGTCAGTCTTTGAAGTTTGTTTGGCGTCCTGTCTAGACTCCTAAAAAATTCCCTCCTCCCCAGCTTTGCTTTTGTGGATTTTTAACACTTTTGTCTGTGGAAAAAAATCTCTTCTCACAGCAGTACCAGCTGAAGTGCTCTGCAAGCAGTGTGGTTACCCCAGGGATGTACAGGGCTCAGTTTGGGTGACAAAGTCATGTGGTGGCCCTTCAACTGCTTCCCACCACCCCCAGGTTCATATACCCACCCGGAATGAGTTTCTTTGCAGGCAGAAATAACATCACTGTACGAAGGCGATCGGATCTGTTGGGATTGCATATCCAAGTTAGTGATGTGTCAGAGAAACACCTCATCTTCATCGATACAGTTCTGCTTATTTTTGGTTTAGGTAATGCTCCTGGTTAATCTAATGGACGGATACTGGGGGAAGATAGGCTTTATTGCTTTGAAAACGTGCACGGTAACACACTATATATAATTTCTCAGTTACTGCTAATTTCTCTAACGTTTGTTCACATGGCCAAAGAGATTCTGGTGTTTCTTTTAGTAAGAATGAGTGGAGGATTCAGAGACAAGCATAGGATTTTCTTTTATAGGTGACTACTGTTGATTTTCCTTTTGATGTGTTTTAGCATGCGCGTGCAGTCCTTGTTTCCTTGAGGTTTGTGTTTCTAGTGTTTATCCTAGATTTATGTTTAATCTTGCTTTCCAAGGATCTTAAAAATTATGAATACATTTCTTTCAACCAAGTTTTCATTCCTAGGAGACACCGTGCTTATTGGAGCTTATCTACAAGACAAGGCTCATTGTTGCAGTGCCTGTCTTCTCTTACAGGAGGCTTTGTTAACAACTGGGCAGGCTTTGCACGCTTAAAGAAAGGCAGAAACCTTGGGGAATGCTGGTACAGCTTTTTATCAAACTGATGCAGATACTCACAGAAGCTCTTTTTACTCCGAGGATGTGCAGAAATCATGGTAAATTTTTTGAAGTGAATTCTCTTTTATATCTAAAAAAACCCAACTGTGAACTTTTCCTGACCCTTCACACGGACTGTGCTTGCAGCTGGCACAAATTTTGTCTCAAATCTCATACGAGAGTAAAGTATCTTTACTTTCTTTCCGCCCCTTCCCTTCTTCTCCCCAGCCAAAGCTTGTCACAGGTCCAAGGACAATGTTACTGGAGTCGAACACATGCAGCAGGCTAGAGGACAGGGGATCCTGGAAGCCAAAAGCCCGTGCAAGAGCAATAGTAGATCAGCTTTAGTTTTAGTTTCATGTGCAAAGGTCTAAAAGGCAGCAAAGGGATTGATTCTCATCTCTGCTAACAAAGGAGGATCAAGGATTGTGTGGTCACCTCTGTGCTTAACTATTTGGAGAGTAAAAAGTACTCAGTGGGCTCTGCTTTGGTGGAAACCTGTTGGATGATCCTCCTGTTCTGGCCAAAACGGAACAAGTGAGAAAGGCGTTCACACCCGCAGTGTGAAATGGGGAGCTTCTCAGGGTGTCTCCAATTCCTGGGAAGGTAATACTACCTGGGAATAAAACCTTACTTCAGCTATTTCCAAATTTCTCTTTCAGTTAAACCAGTTTTATTTTCCCCAGATGAGTTCGTACCTCTCCTCCAGCTTCTCATTCGTGCGGGTTCGCCGGCTGACTCTCCAGTGAGTGTCTGAGGTCAGAACAACAATAAGGCGACTTTTTATTTTGGTGGAGGAATCAGTAATTGGAGAGTTGCAGGTGGAGCTGAACCTTGCCGATGGAAAGTGTCTGACGTCGGTTAACTTTCGGAAGGCATTTTTTGTCACGAGCAATGGCATAGGGGGAGCCGACGTGTCGTGTGCCAAGCGTGAAGTGTCTTGCTGGAGGGAAGAGCTGATCGGTCTCCAAAACGTGGGGCTCCCATCTGCAGCGGGCAGGCTGTTTACCTGCGGAGATTGGGTGGGAGTCGGGGGGAGCTTGGTGCAGTCCGTTCTTACAGTGAGGTGTGTGAGAGCAATTGTCACCCTCAAAAATATGACATTCCCATTTCTTCCTCCTCTGTTTCTCCTGGGGAAACCAGTGGGCACTCGTTTCTTATCTTTACAGGGTAAAGTGCATATTCTCCAGCAAAATCCAGTCCTGAGAGTTCTCAGGAGACAGGCTGTGGCTTACACCTTACACCTGCTTGAGAAACACCTTTTAGTGCTGAAAGATGTATGGCAAAAGGGAGCCTGGCAAAGCCACAACAGAACAGGAGAAGGGAAAAGAAAGTGTAGGACAAATCCCTACACATAAGGATAAATAATTCAAATAGGGTGTGGGGTGTTTTTTTTTTCTTTTCCCCAAAATAGGACCATTTAAATGAGTGTCTTTCCTTCTTGAAAATTTAAAAAATGTAAAATTATGAGAAAGATGGATGTATTTTAGATTATTTTTGTAAAGAAGTCATACAGGTTTGTTGTCTGGCTCTGAGTTATCTTCTTAAACAATAATTGTAGTACTAGGACACATTCTTCATTAAAACAACTGACTTAATGTCTTGCTCTTGGGTAAAACGTGGCGCTTGAGGACATGGTCTAGTGGGTTTGGTAGTGTTGAGTTGATGGTTGGACCAGATGATCTTAGAGGTCTTTTCCAACCTCAGTGATTCTATGATTCTGTGAAGATGGAGAGCTTATTATATACGTTATATTTCTACTTGTCTGCCGTTTGTAAATTAGAGGCAGGGAGTTGTACGTCTTGGTGCATATAGAGCATGTACTTTCCTTAGGGCTGTTTTCTGATTCACTTTTAAAGAGGTGTCGGTGATGTAAAATGAGGGAGTCCAGCTTTAGCCCAGATTTCCACGGAAACGGGATTCAGCCTCCTGTTTTACTGCCAGTATTTAGTTGGGTGTCTCCTCTGGCAGCGTGCTGGCTGTGAAAGGACAAGACCTTCCTGCGCAGGCTGCTGATTCAGGGAGTAGTGGCTTGGTAACCTGCTCGCAGCATTCTGCTGATCTAGTGTTACAGTCATTAAACACAAAAGGCTTGGGGATGGCAAACACATGGACTGAAATCTTCCCTGGGTGTCAGATGCAATCTGTTTTACATGAATCGCTCTGGGCTCTTTCAGTCATGTGATGTCATAACCCCGATGACATGATCTGCTGTGACAGCCAGCCTGATTGAGGCAGATGCCAGAGAAAGAAATTTGGGGAGTGGGGGAGGTAGATGGATCATTTTCCCCTCCCCCAGATGAACTGTGCACGAAGAAGTTTTGGCCAGCTAATACTGTTGAAAGCTGTGTGGGCTCTTAGCCCTGCAGCTCTCTGGAAGCTGATGTTCTGATGCGTTGCCAGAGCAGCGTTGCTCACTAAAATGTATTTTTGGGTATTTTTTTCATCTAAAAAAGCAGTACTTCTGGAAGAGAGACATGGGATGGAGATGACACTTTTCTGCACAAACCCGGAGCAATAATCTGTTGATGTGAGCAGCGCCTTTGCCTAGGAACTTGCCGGTTTGTGCAGTGCTCAAGACCCAACAAACTGAAATCTTTGCTGCTTCGTGAAAGAGGATTAAGAACAAACGACAGCAGAAGCATCACGTTACTCACAGACCTGCCTTTCACACATACTTTGCTGCTGATACCTGTGTGAGCATGATGAAGTGATGCACAGAAGTTAGAAATCCTAGAAAAATGTAGGTGGGTAGGAGCAGCTGGAGGTCAGCTCATCAACCTCCTGTCAAGACAGGGCTAACTTCAGAGTGGTCTCAGGTTGCTCAGGACCTTGTCCAGCCTGGTGTGGAAAATACACCAAGGTGGAGATGCTCTAGCCTCTCTGGGCCCCTCTTGAGTGCTCAGCCGTTCTCAGCAGGGATGTTATTTCCAACTATCTCCTCCTACAGCTTGTGGGTGTTGTCTCTTGTCCTTTTTCTGTGCCCTTCCAAGAGGAGCCTGGCTCTGTCTTCTTCTGCTCCATCATCTCTCCTCTTTCTCTTCTCCAGGTGACCCAAGCCCAGGTTCCCAGGACTCCTCTCCTACATGTAACTCCATCCCTTGACCATTTTAGCATACCACTGCTAAACTCTCTCTAGTGTGCTGTTCTCTCTCATATGAAGGGTGTGAGGGGAGGCAAACCGGGGCTCCAGATGTGCCTCACCGGTCCCAAGTCGAGGGGAATGATGGCTTCTGTGCCCAGGTGGCTAAGCTGCTCCCACCGCAGTGCCGTCAGCGAGTGGCCTGCCAGCGTGTGCTGCTGCCACGTGTTCTGCTGGTTGTCCACCAGGTCTGGAAAAAAAGGATCATCCTGTTCAGCTGGCAAGGAAAAATGGCCTTATGGTTCAAGTGCAGCACTACAAGGACATCGTGCCATTCCTCATGTGCACACATACACTGTGACCTGGGTAAAATGTTTAATTTTCCCGTGCCCCTCTCATGCATCTGCAAAGCTGATGGTAACACTTCATTCCCTTTTTTGTACCGTCCACTAAGCTACAAGCCTGTGAGATTGGGAGCTGTCTCGTAATAGGTTTAGACAGTAGCTAGGGCTTGACTGGGGATCCTCAGGTATGACTGAGCTGAAATGACAGCAAGAGACCACAAGACAGAAAGCTGGGCAAAGATTCCTGAGGTGATCTGAAAATGCCCTGATTTGTTAACAAGGTAGAAGTCAAATGCCTTCGCTGCACACCTTCTAATAGAACCGTGTTGGTCCAGCTGCGTACATTCAAATCTTTTGTAAATATGGCAGATTGGTGAATTTTCATCTCTTTAGTAATTGCTAGGAGTGTTTTAATCCTTTTTTCTTCCCCTTTCTAAAGAAAATTAGTTGGAAGCTAGTGTTTAGGCAAGGAAGGGGAAAGATGCAATTAGCTTCAGGTTATTATGAATACAATAGTATGGAACTGGTTTGGCTTTACATAGGGAACTGCTAATTGGACGTTAGAGGCTGTTAACTTTATAGTCTTGTAAAACTGCAATGACTGAAGCTGACACTTGTATAAAGTCTCTAGGGAGAAAAGTTTTCATGTCACTCTAAGGAAAAGGTTAAGAAACAAACTAAAAGACCAGTTGTTCTGGTGTTTGTGCTCCCGTAATTCTCAGTTCTGTCATTTAAACAAGGTTTCAGACATCCTCATGGTGTTTGCAGAATGGTCCTAGGCACTCATACTGAAACGAATCCTAAAATGGCATGGATTTAATGTGCCTACGGCCAGAGCCCACATCTGTGTTCCCGTTCCCCCTGTTGTTTTAGGGGATCCAGCAAGTTGGGATATGTTTCCTGCAAGCTTGTACCTGCGGCACGCAGACAGCCGCACGATCCCGTGTTTGCATCCGGCGCACTAAAAGGGATTCATGTCTTGCATCTACAAACCACAGTGTGTGCTGGATCTTAAGACCAAGCCAAAAATGTTTACTGTAGGTGTCTCCCAGAAGAAGCCAGCTCTGTGGGTGTCCTGTAGCACCCATTTTGCTCATTAGTTGAATCCCAGTGAACCATTGTTCCCAGGAGAGGACAGAGTGGAAGTTTGGCTTGGAAATGCTGGTCCCCATCCTGCCTGAGTCCAGCTGACAATGTAAAATACAGCGTCAATATGTTCTACCCGCAGAGGTGAAAAAGAGCCTGTTGTTTTAAGTACAGGCCACTTGTAGTTGGTACCGTTTTTCCTCCGTAAATAACAGGAATGACAGCGAAAGGGTCTTTAGGATTTTTAGAAATCAAATCCCTCTGAGAGAAAAATGCATCATTTCCTTAACTTTTAAGATGTGTTAAGAGTATATAAACCTGTGTATTGGGCCTTGAGGGACTGTACTCCTGGACTTCGGCAGGTGCACACAGTAGTAAAAGCCATAAAACACGCTAAGTGGTCGGTGCGCTTTTGTTTCACTCGGATCAATCGCTGTGTTTTCTTGTATGGAAACTGCCATGCCAAAGATGACCTGGCTCCTTTTAAATGATACACGAAAGTGTAGTGTTTCCGAAGGCTGCGTGAGAAGGAAAGAGAATGCCCTTAGAAAACGGGTGTGAGGTGACGAGTGTTCTCTGAATGACAACTGTTACATCAGTCCCTTTGCTTTTGAGAAATCAGAAACAACTAAATGATGCTTTGTACGGTGGAAAAGAGTTTTGTGCATTTTGGGAGGAACCTCCCCGCACAATCCTTGTGCTGGTTCTGGGCAGTGCAAATCCTTGATTCTGGTTCAGGCATAAACCCCACACTATATAGCTATGGAGAAATGTTGCCATCGGCTGAAGCTCTGCTGGCTCTGCAGAGGGATCCGGGCAGGCCGAGGCCACTGTGTGAGGGTCAACAGTGCCAAGTGCCGGGTCCTGCCCTTGGGCCACGACAACTCCTGGTAACACTCCAAGGCTGGATGACAAGGGGCTGGAAAACTGCCCGGTGGAAAA
>NW_010225454.1:0-16662 GCF_000690775.1 Eurypyga helias | reverse complement strand
TATTTTGCTGGCCTGAGTTAAACCAAGACAGCTGCACATTGTGAAAACCTCGCAGATTCTCCTACCTGAACAGGAAGAAGTCTGGAACGATCATGGCCATGGCTTCTCTTCTCTTTGGATACAGCAAATCACAGTAGTAGGAAAAAAAGTTTGCAATGACTATGAAACTATCTCCATGTTCAGGGACAGCACAGCTGCAGGTAACTATATGGTTAAACCATATATTAGGTTTCTGTGAGGCATCCATCTTCTCTGTGTTTCTTTCCTTTTTAATTTCTACCTCCCTATTTAGCTTTTATTATTCTATATCTCAAATTAGTGAAATGATGTTTACTGCCTCTGTTTCATTTGACATACCAGAAGGAAAGCTGGGAATATGTAGATCTGCTGTATGCTGTTCTAATTAGCACCTTCGGATAAACCCAGTAATATCATAAGACAGAATTTATATCCCTATTATAAACAATCCCTATTCATAGTGCCTCTTAGCAACTGCTGCCTGTAGATTTTTTGTCAAAAAGGTAAGCAAAAATATACATATTTGTATCTGTGTGTGAATATGTGTATACGCACATAAGTACATGTTATTTATCAGAATTTTCTTTCCTGTAACTTTATTTGTTTATTGGCATTTCAAGAATATAAAATAATTTTTCTCCCACCTATTTATATTACTCTGTGACTTTCCCAATCAAAAATCTCCATTTCTTTTTTTCTTTTTTTTTAAAGCAGCAGCAGAGAATGTAAATACCACCATTACCTTCCTTATTAATGGCATACCAGGGGTTTTTGAAAGAATGCTTTTTTGTAGAAAGCTTTGAAGATCTTTTTAGGTTGGCAATTTTGGTCTCTCTTTCTGCAACAGAACTCTGAAGACTGCCCTGATCCAGCCTTTCACCTGAGCAAATACAGTTGTAGGATGAACCAAACACTTGCTGAGTGGGACTCAAGTATGTGGCCTGAACAATGGCAATTAGGTTCATTTGAGATGATGGAGAGTATTGTCCCTCTCCCCCAGGTCTGAGATCTCCTGCAGGTACTTTGTCCTGTCCATGAGCTTTATGCCAGACCTTAGATACTTGGCCACGGACACCTATGCATGGTTGGCTGAATTGGGTATCACATCTCTACACCTATACTGTTTAGACACCTACTCACTTACAGACCCTTGTGTTTAGACACTGTGTTAGTATTAGTATTCTTCTCAGCATCGTCAAAGCATAGTCTCGTACTAGCTACTGTGAGGAAAACTAACTCTATCCCAGTTAAAAACAGCCCAGACACCTGTTTCATGAGTATAAGAATCAATGGGATCCCACTTAGATATTTAGCAGCAAAAGAATACTGTTCTTCCAGTTCCTGTGGTATACCTATTCCCAGATCCTATATCTGTTTTGCCTTTATATGACAAAAATTTCAGGTTAGGATATTCCACTCTCTCTTCTGAACAGTTGTGGGAACATTTCTAGAAGAATGTGGAAACGACTATACGGCCCTGGAATAGTACGTGACTGCAGGCACATAGCTGCGTCCTTGGAGTTAGCAAAACAGGGTCTAAAGGGAGTTACCCAGGATGGGGGTGGAATTGAGGTGGAACAGAATAAGCCAATCACATGTTAGTTTTAGGTGCATGGACAGCGAGTGGACAAGCCAATGAACCAATGAATGTAACTGTATGATATAATTGCGATAACCAAATCCTATATAAGCCTGTTGGATTTGTGAATAAACATCTTCGCTTATAACTCTTACAGAGTTGTTTGAAGTCCGTTATCTTCACTGCCAGCAAACAGTCCCTATAGAGCTATGGCACAACAGAGCCTTGACTTCAGATGGCATTACTGTAATAGAGACATTTCTTCCCAGTCAGTCTTTGTTCTACCTTTTGTCTTCCCTGTTCTAGTGCAAGTTCCTCCATTTACGAGAAGAATCTTATGAAACAAGACTCAACTTCTTTACCTTGGGGACATGTTGGTTGATCCTGTCTGGATGCCAGGTGCCCACCAAATGGCTTGATCACTCCCCTCTTCAGCTGGACAGGGAAGAGAAAATATAACAAAAGGCTCATGGATCAAGATAAGTACAAGAAGGTCACTCAGTAATTGCTGTGACAGGAAAACTGCTGTGCAGTCTCTGAAGGAAGAAGAAATCCTTTTAGTGCTCTGAGAAAAACTACCATTCTTCAATTTTGCCAAACCTTTATGGGCTGCCTTGTTTTCTTCATCCTACAGATGCAGAAGCTGGTAAAGGAATACCTAAATTGCCACTCGACTGGGGTTTCTTGTTGTCTGTAGTACAGAGATGGGGAATGCTGCAGACACCAGATTCACCCACTTATAAACATTTAGTACTGAGAACTACATATTTTCCCTTGGTATTTTTACCTAAATGACGTTCCAAGGATAGACACAGCTAATAATATTTTTTTATGTTCCTCTCACCACTGAAATGATGCTCCACAGCCTTACAAGCAACAGGATAATCAGGAACAGGATCTTAGAAAACAGTTAGAGAGTATGAAAGAACTGTGAAAATAGGTATATTAGGATTTGTGAGGTACTTGGAAAAGCAGCTAGAGAAAGTCCCAAAGAAAGGAAAAGGAAACTAAACCAGAATTGTGTTGAAAAGGTAACACAACACAAAATCTTTGTTATCCTCTGGAATGCAACTGCATAAGAGTGAGAAGATTAGAGTTATTAGTTTAATTTACTTTTGTTTTAATTGTCCAGAGGAAATTCTTTTGTGCTAGCAGATTATTTTTCTTCAGGGCTTCTACAGTAAAGTATTAAAAAGTCATGTTGTGGATAAGATAATCAGAAATATGAATGGGGTAAAGAGACAAGAGTGTAAAAGAAGGGAGGAAAACCCCAAGACACAACAATGTGACACTGGAGAAATAAAGTAACTGTATGGAAGTTTGACAAAAGTATAGAAAAGGAATTTGAAGCAGTTGGCTTAAAGCTGAGCATGCATAGCAAACACATTAAAAAAAAAAATGTCCTTAGTTGATCATTTTCCTAGGGAAATGCTGCTTTTCTGAACCCTTCAAGAGACTTTCCCTCCTGCCTTCCAATACACATTAAAGGTTCTCCACCATCCCTGGAGTTTCTGTTTTAGGATTTCCTTCCCACTTAACAGTTTTAATCTCTTGGCCTTCAAGACATGCTGCAAAACTTATTTCCACCCCGACTTCGGGATGAATTTTTAAAGAGGTAATAATGGGACTCTCATATACTTCATGACTTTGCAGTAGGTGCAAAAAACATTGTGAGCATAGTACCACCTCCAGGAACCTGGCAAGAATTACTTGCAGGGGTAATTAGCCAATAGCCAAATTTAATAGCTCTGTTGGAGTGGTATGTTGATGCAGTTTTGCTGCTTCCAGGCTGGAATTAATTGGCCAGACATTTCTTATTGTCCTTTGGATCCCCAAACTTAGACATCTTCCCACTGAAAATTATTGCATGGTAACAACCTCTTACATCTTTTTTTTTTTTTTTTTTTTTTTAGTAGAAAACCTCAGACTGTAGGATGTACCAGAGTGGACTTAAGGCAATGCTGGTTTTGCACTATGACCTAGTGGGGGAAAGTGTAAGAATCAGAGATACAGTTCTCCTCCCAGTCCCTAAACTAGTGACTGGCCACATGTATGCTCTGGATTCATGGACATTAAAGATGTGGTTTTCACTCAGTAATTGACAGACTGCTGCAGTACCTCATGAAGTGTTGCACAGACAACAAAATCTTACGTCTATTGATTGTAAATCCGTGTGGAGATATTTGCTATCTCTGCTGATAACGTTCAGAGAATCTGCACACTGCAAGAGAACTGAAAGGACCTTCTGGCACTTTTCCTCCTGACTGAAAAGTGTCACTCTGATTCTCCATTTAATAGGTCTAGCTACCCCCAGAGGATCTAAAAGTTGGAAGACAGATGAGGGGAAGGTTGAGGGGAGCAGCCCTTGCCAAAATGTGAGGATGGGGTTATAAATGTCTGTGAGAAGGCAGCAGAGAGGAGGGAAGGAAACAAGACCATCCTCAGGAACTGAAAGAAGCATAAAAGACATGCAGATATGGCACTTAGGAACATGGACATTAGGCATTCAGTGGACTTCTCAGTGTTAGGTTTATGGTTGGACTCAATGATCCTAAGGTTCTTTTCCAATCTATATGATTCTATAATGCTACAGAGAGAATCATTTGGGATTCAGCTGCTCAGTAGTTCATATTCAGTGCATGGCTGCCCTGCTCTCAGTTGGACATCATTCTCTGAGGCCTCTTAGGTAGCTGAATGACATGTACACTTACAAATGCATGCCCTGTATAAGCAGGAGGAAAAGAATTGAAGACTATAATGTTAGACTGGGTTTGGGTCTGGATTTCTCAGCTTTAGCAAATTCTCAGTGAGATCTCCTTTTACAATATATGTCTTTGTGGACCACTCTTGAGCAATATTAGATGAAGACCCTGATTCAAGAAATAGTCTCTTCATCAGTCTCTTACGGAGGAAGAGTGGGTTTTGTGGCAAAGTTGCACCATGCCTGGGGATTCATATGAAATCCTAACTTTACTTGAAAGTCATATTTGGGAAAGCACCACCTTGCCTTCAGCAGCACCGACAGGGTGCAAGCAGTCATTTGAACCTAGCCTGAAAAGTAGAGGAGAGCAGCTTTTTCCGCCCCAAAGCCCATTCCCCTTCAATTGCTGACATGACAGCTCTGTGATTATTGAAATGATGGCTGAAACCCATTATGCCATGAAAATGCCACTTGTTAGGCTCTACCAACTTCTGTTTCATGCTTTGTTTTCAAAAGCATGATGTACCAGGGTGCATCTCTAACAGCAAACCGTGCCATTACCTCCTGGGTAACAACATGAGGAAAATGAATAGAAGCTGAAATATGAAGTGCCATTATAGGAAATTGGTTGATTATTAGCCTGCATTTTCTTGTGCAGTTATATTGCTCAGCACTGTACAAATCAAAACCCACAGAAACCAGAAACACAGATTGTGTCTCAAATTTCAGATGCATGCTGGCAGCCTTTGGTACCTGTGTTATTGTCAGTGGAGTCCTGTGGACCTCCAGCCTTGGACTTCCTTGGTGGTAAGTTGTCTAATCTGGAGGCAGTGGGTTAACTATGATTGATGTGACTCAACATTTTAAAATAAACATTCTGTTTGCAAAGCTGAAAAGAAGTTACCTGTTTCTATCAGAAGTTCTATGGGACAAAGAGTATTTCTCACTGTGTACCTAACAAAATAAGCATTGATCTCAGATGGTGTCTTGCTTTAATACAGTAATTAATGAAACAGTAATGATATTTCCTTTGTGCTAAGATCCATGACCAGGTTTCCGTGGCAACAGTCCATGCACAAGCTTCTTGCTTGCAGCACAGGTGATGTTATTTGAAACATTTAAATTCTTTTTTAAAAAAGGGACCAGGTATAACTCAAACACAAATTAACTCAGATTTACTGCAAGACGAAAGCAAACACAAGGGTAGTTACCTCAGGTCTGCTGATGCACAGAAACTTTTTAACCTGCATTAACTCACTGGTGTGTTTGAACCCTCCAAGCTATCATATGAGCTTTTATCTCAGAACTGTATGTATTTTCACTACCTTTACTTTTTCTCTCTCTAGCCATTTTCTGTCAACAGAATCCACGCACATTTTATACTAGGACTGTAGTATGCATCAGATCTTCATTTTTGTAGTCATAAGAGAGAAGGAGAACATATTCTTGCTTGACTTATTCAGCAGCTATAATGAAAGAGGAGAAAAACCCCAGGCTGGGTAAGAGGCAGAATAAATAACAGGAAATTATTCTTCTCTGCTGCTTCATCATCCCTTTACTTCTCTGAAAACTGGGGTCCCCCTTAGGAATAAAAGCATTCTGACTCTTGTTTGCTGGGGTGGAACTTGTCACTTGGATCCTATGCTCAAAGCATGCTGGGTATATGAAGACTCAGATGATGAAGGAGGTTTGTCTAATTTGAATGTGTGGAGGGAAAAGGAAAATAGCTAAATAAGTTCATATTTACAGGTGACAAGTGGGTGGAAGAGTAAACCTGGCATTTTGACATAGTAGTAAAACCTTTCCACCCATTTTTGTTGGCCTACTGCAAGGTCAAAGGAGGATAAGGGACATGGGATTCTATGAAACATGATACTTCTTGGCTGATCATCCCTGTATGTCTCTTCTGGAAAAGAGGTATTCCTTTGGAGCAGATGGTGAAGCAGTTCTAGAAGTTTGGGATGGGGAGAAGTATTCTGGACCCAAAGCTTTTTGTAATTTATTTGCTGTATCAGTGAGCATTTTCATAGCCAAAGAGAGGCAAGCAAGTGAATGGCTTCTGGAGAAAAATGAAAAGTGTTAATTATAACACAAATCTTTTAGGCATGGTTTTTCTAATGCTTGAGAAAGTGCCTCAGCAGATGAAGAGACAAACAATCACTTCATCAATAATCACTTTATTTCCCTTCCAGCTGGAAATTCTGAATACATTATGTTGAATTCATCTTTAAAATGCTTCATGACCAATTTTTTAAGGGAAAATAAAACCAGTAAATATTTGTTTCCCACAAATTTTGTTCTTGTATTCATCCAGCATCATAGCTTAGAACTGTTGCTGTTACTGTCCTTACAGCTTAAATGTAAGGACATCTTCAGCTAAGTACTGAATTTAAAGCCAGACTTAGTAGAGATCAGAGTCAGGCTTCTGTGAATATCAGTTGAATTCTAGTCTATGAACTATAGATGTCTTACACCACTGTGGTTCCAATGTTTTAGTTCAGATCACTCCTAGAGCCAAAGCATTGAGCTCGCAGGACAATGGAACCGAATTATTAGACTCATTTTTTACCCACATAAAATCTGGAAATGTGTCCCACTAAATTTAGACTTGGAGAGGGTCCACATGGCAAAGTCCCTGAAGAGAAAGCTGAGTTACTCAAAAGCTCTCGTATTCTTTGTTTTTCAGGTCTAAAAATACTTTTATATAAGGGACTTCAAACTGTTTTTTGTGCTAAGCACACAAATGGAAGTCTCACTGCACTACACACATTATTTCACTAAAATAAATATTGTTGCCTTTAATATTTAAAGAGATTTTTTGAAACAGCCACACAAGATGAAAAATACAAGCCAGGAAAAAAAAACGCTCTGTGTCTTGGAGCCCTACAGAGGCATATTTCAATTCTCCTGCTTTAATTTCTTTAGCTCTCAAGGAATTCCAAGGTTTCTGAAATGTCATGCTGGGCAGGGAAAACAGAGCTGTTTTCCCTAGGGCTTCTTTGACTTTTTATTATTCAGCATCACAGGAATTTTTGTTCAGTGTCGGCTGGGAAACTGCATCACGTATTCAGTGCCATTGGAGTGGCAAATACACTACGTCCATTGTATCCCAAACACCAGCATGCAATAGCCGATACTCAGAGTAGGAGAGGAGACATGGGATATCCTTAATTTTGTCTTTGCTACCAGAGCAGAATTCAGCGTCTGTTGAAGTTAATAGGAACTTTGCTGTTGGCTTTATTTGGTTGAGGAGAACTGGTAAGAGCAGAGACTCCAGTCCTTCACAGAATGATTTAAGATGAGGTTTCTTGTCTTAACCCCATCCTGGAGCTGCATGACTGACCCTACCAGACCTGTCCCTCCATGATGCTGAGATGCCATGCAGTAAACAGGAAACCTGTGCTCCAAACACCTGTGCCTCCAGGGGTTCCCTGGGATACTCACATTTTATGGGTGTCAAATCCTACAGGTGGATAAACTTAGAAATTTGTGAGGGAAGCACCTGGGTGAATTATCAGTGGATGGCAGGCCAAATGCAGAGCACTACTGAATGTAATTGGTCACAGTTACTGTGACCAGAATTGCTAGCAAAAAACCAGCCGCCAGTTCTCAGTGGGATGCCCTCAGTTCCTTTAACATTGCATACAGTAAAGGGAGGGAGAGATAACCACTGCTGATTCATTCATCGATGACCCTGGTGAAGGTTCTAGAGCACAGATCCTGTGAGGAGTGGCTAAGGAAACTGGAGTTGTTTAGTCTGGAGAAAAGGAGGCTCAAGGGACACCTTATCATGCCCTACAACTACCTGACAGGAGGTTGCAGAGGGGTGGGGGTTAGTCAATTCTCCCAAGTCACAAGTGATAGGACAAGAGGAAATGGCCTCAAGTTGTGCCAGAGAAAATTTAGACTGGCTATTGGGAAAAATTTCTTCTCCAAAAGGGTTGCCAAACATTGGAACAAGCTGCCCAGGGAAGTGGTGGAGTCACCATCCCTGGAATTATTTAAAAGATGTGTAGACATGGGGCTTAGTGACATGGTTTAGTGGTACAGTTGGCAGTGTTAATGGTTGTAGATGATGATCTTAATGGTCTTTTCCAACCTAAATGAGTCTATGATTCTAAGATTCTAAATAGAGTAACTATCAGAGATGCTGCCATCAGAACATATACCTATTGCTTTGAAGACTAATGAAATTAGGAGTAACCATATGGCTCATGTGTATGGATGCATACACATGTCAGTACATGTACTTGGCCATTTTTGAGTTCTGCATTTTTGTATTAATATTCTGCTATCTGATTTTTCTCTTGGAGTTATCCCAATCTAACATCGGAGTCACACTGTGGTGAATCAGATCCTTTCTGTACATGCCACGAACAATCAAATACAATGCCTGCATCATAGCCAGTGAACTTAGGGCTGTATTGCAATGTCCACTTAAAGCAGAATTCAAATGCCTTTGTTTCCTCAATCTGTTTCCCAATTACTGCATTTAATTGTAACAGTGATTATGTGTATTCCTCACATCTGGCACCATAGTCCTTCCCAAGGATCATTTTGTACTGCCTTCTCCCATTTAACTGGAAAATTTCCACTCTGTTAGGCAGAGGAAGGATTGTCAAAAAGGCTCATTTGGGGACGTTCTCTTCCTTTATTTTCTATGGACTTAAACTCTCACAAGGTCTTATCTTGCAATCAGTCTTATCTTGCAATCAGGGAAAAGAGGGTTGAAATGCTCCTGGTAAGGTTATCTACTCCAGCTGCCCGCCCTAGCACAGCTTAAACTAACTTTATGGACCATCTAACCATTTTTAATGGAAATTTCTCAGAGTTTCATCACATGAGGCCAATAGTGTCTAGCACACACTCAAAAAGACATTACAGTGAGATTTTCACTGAAAAAACCCTGTTTCTCCTCAGCTACTTATAGATGCTTCAGGCTACATCAGCACTCAGAGATCACACACACCCAAGACCCTTCTCTCACACTGAGCTCACCATACAGACAGTAGCTTTTCATCACTGAACTGTCCTGCTGCCCAAAACGGGATACTTGCATCCAGATTGCCTGTTGGGAACAGTCCCTGCCTTGTGCCAGTGCTTCATCTTTGTGTAGAAATTGTGCAGGAGAGTGTTAGCCAGTTCAGGCTGCAACAGTGCCCGGGACTGTTGCAGTGGCTTAGCAGAATAGATAATTACATTTGAGTGTTTAACAGTGTCCCTGACACTGTTTACTGTTAGTATAGTTCCAGCTTTGGAATTTTTCTTCACTACATGCTGATCAGTCTGATCTTGGTCCACGTATCATCATGTTATAAGCAGTGTTGTGCACACCCATGTTAAGTCAGTGTGTGGCTAGGAAATACTCAGGTTTGGTGACTTCTTAGCTAATTGAAGTTGCAAAATATTAGTTTTCTTTTCAGTTATGATCACATCTCCATGATCTGATTTTTCTGTGGAACAGAGGAGAGGTGCTCACTACAGATCACTGCTCAAAATTCTGTGGTTAAAAAGGTTGTTATTTCTTGAGACAGATGTGGCTGCCTCTGCTCTGTGCAATGATGAAATGCAGGGTCTAAGATGACTGCATTGCAAGGGAATATCATCAGCTGCTGAAGTGACAGGAGCTGGGCTCTTTGAGGATGGGGATGTCCAGGCTGTATCCCTTGTGCTGCTGTAGCAGCAGCAACACACTAGTATGCAGGGTGCATACTGAAGCATTTCTCAGTGGTTGCTGAATTACTAGTTTTATATCAGGCATGTCCCCATCTCTTTGCTATTCTTTGATCCCACTGCCACGAAATGATGCCAGAGAAGGTCTCAGCTGGTTATTAAGAATCTACTTCCCAGTTTTGCTTTCCCAGCCTTCGTCCTTCCTCCTAAGGGGGCCTCTCTGCACTTTGTGAAATGATGCAATTAAATCTCCTTCGCCATCTCCTTACTGGCCTCTTGGTGGTAGTCTTAACACAGCATATTCACTGGTTGCTCTGGCTGCCTTTCACTAAAGGCATCAATCTCCACCGCACTCCAGGACAACTAACGTTTATAAGTAGATACTAAATATACACAAAGTTTGTGGACACAAAGCAAGATTTTTAAAGGATTTTCCAGATACCGAAGCTCTGTGTTGCTGATCCATGCTGACCTACTTCAGGGCTTCACCTGTTAATCAAAGCCCGATGCTGAGATCTGTCAGATATCCCCCAAGCACAGATGTTTGGATACAGTGCATACAGCGAGGCAACGAAGGCGAAATGAATAGGGAGGTTGTCATTTGCATACTTAGCAGTTTGTTTAGTGCCAGGCAGAAAAATAAAGAGTCTTTTGCCACACCGCTTTTAGGAATGTGCTCTAGTGAATACAGTGGCAGGATTAATTCAGTGTCTCCTTTCTGATGGAGAGCCAGTGGTCAAGGGACAGCGTGGAGGAAACACAGTGTGGAGTCTGAGGAATTCAAGGTGCGTGACATTTCTTAGAGCCTTCCTGCAAACATCAATCCTGTGTGTCAAAACAGAGTCAAGACCTATACACATATTTAGAAAATCCCTGAGAAGCACCTAGATCAGTGTGAAAATAAGGACTTTTTCCACTATGGGTTAGAGTCAAAGTTTAACCATGGGAACTAGTATTGTGGTAAGAAAAATTTAAAAAACTGCCCCAAACTCAGCTCTTGGTCACCAAGAAACCATTGACAGATTAAAACTGATCTCAAAGCTTAGGGCATTTGATTGGAATAAATAGAATTATGCATTGCAAGTTAAGTTACTTAAACTGACTTAATCTTCGCCCTGTAGACCAGCCATAACCTCCAGATCTCTTTTATTTTTTTTTCCTAAACATTTGTCAATGGGTTCAGAGCCTGATTCATACCATAGATTTGCTCACAGTTCTCTTTGGTGGCTGCCTTGGCCACTCAAACAGCTTTTGCTCTGCAGTGAGTTGAATGAAGACTTTTCTAAAGCAGAAAATAGTTACTAAGGAGATAATACATAAACAATATATATATAAAGATATTTACTAAATTCATACTACATACTGAAAATACTTATTTAAGCTGGGGGAGTTACAGCCCCTTTGAAATATGGCTGATCAGGTATGAAGCTGGATGTCTCTAGAAACAAGATTTCTCTGGCAATTGATATGTTTCTGTGGTTGCAGCTCTTTTGGCAGATCTTCAGCCTCTCCCTGTATTTCAGCAATTTGTTTTTTACAGGTAACACTAGATGAGGGTCAACAGCTTTTATATTGCTGTCAGATTCTGCAAGATTTCCCAAAGATGCAACTCAGTTTTCCCATTTTGAGGTCTTGGGGAATAATTTCACATAAGGTAAATTTTCCCTTTTACCCTGTGAAGAATAAAAAGAAAAACAAGGCAGAGATAAGAGAGAAACTAAGTCAGACATGACTTTCATGAGATAAAGACTACACAATTAGAGAACTAGAAGCAAACTTCATTACAAATATACTACAGAGCTATGTCCAATCCCTTTCCTTCAACCAGCCCCGTCAGACAATGGTTTAAATAAAGATAAGTGGTTCTCATATCCTTTCCCAATCTCTGAGACCACTAACACAGAAAGCTTCCAACACCTGCTGCAAGCGTATTAATAATCAGATGAAAAATTAATGCCTACAGATCCTCAGAGTTAACTCCCCCCTTCAACCATTCTCAGTTAATGCAAAAGAAGAATGCCCACAGGAAGGAAACAGGCGCTAAATATCTGCCCTAGGAGGTCCTTCTAGAAATTATAATTACTGGCAGGGTAATGAATAGGATATGGAGATTTTGCTGGCTCTATAGTGAAGCATGGAGTGCTGTGTATGAAAACGCTACTCCTGTCACTAGTAGAACCGAGGTGTGCAAAGGGGCTGCAAAGTCCCCTTCTTCCTTGCTCATTGCAGGATAGGCCACCTTAGTGGCCCAGGCATCACGTACAGGAGCCAGGAGGGCTGGTTACGGTCCTTGTTTTGTCATTGTCTGGGTCAAACTGGGCAGTTTTCATCCTATGTCTGTGCCTCAGTTTCCCTTATTGTAAATACCTTGAACAGGACATCATTTTCTGTAAATGTCTCCAGTAGGACAGATTAAAACCGTTCTCTTTGTCTGAGATTTCAATTTCATAATTTAACATAATTGAAAAAAATTAATATTTTTGCTGGTCTCCCATGATTCCTTTAGTTCTTCACCCTTTTTGATCTCAGCCTTTAAACCTGTAGCATTTTGGCTTGACACCTGCCCACAGACTGGCTGTACTGATGCCAGGGAGGCTCACGCACTGTGTCCCAGGTGTGTGCTGCTGTGACCTCCTTGTACGCAGCATAACCCCAAATGCCAGCTCCACTCTCAGGATCCTCTTTCCTTTCTCCTCCCCTGTTGCTGGCTCCATGCATCTCACCTTGGAGATATAGAATTATAGAGTCATTTAGGTTGGAAAGGCTTTTAAGGTCACTAATCCAGCTGTTAACCTAGCATTGCCATGTCCACCACTAAACCATGTCCCTAAATGCTACCATCTATCATTTTAAATACCTCCAGGGATGGTGACTTAACCACCTTCCTGGGCAGCCTGTTCCAGTGTTTAACAACCATTTTGGTGAAGACTTTTTTCCTAGTATCCATAGAAGATATGAAGAGCCACGGTGAAGGCAAGAACAAAGCCAACAGGTTTAGCACAGTCTCCCTTAAGGACCTTTCCTTATCTGTTGCTTGCAGTCTGCCTCTGTTCCCCTGACATATTTCAGGCTGCAAAAATATGTCAGCACGGCCCTGTTGGTGCAAAGACATAATTTTTACTCCATTTCTCTGGGAAAAAGCACTTATTACTCAGTGATTGTCCCTTCCCTTCCATCTCTCTGCAGCATGGAAACAGCCCTGAGTGAAGCTTGAAAGAAAAAACTCTGTGTTGCCCCTCAACACTCTTGGCTTTACCCTTGCAAGGATACAGGGCAAAAAGTCTCCAGGGCCTCACTGGGAGTGGAGAAAGGCCTTTTTCAAAACTGGATTGTGAGCAGTGTGGGGACAGAATGAAAACCAGAGACTTAGTGCATTCCCAGCTGAGCTGTTGTGGAAATGAAGAGTGGATCATATTTTTTTTCATGCAAGTTTCCTCTTCACTTTCTTCTGCTAGAACCTTGGAGCTCAAGCAAATGGGTGCTATTATGTGCTCCAGGTGATTTATGGTGACAGAAATGAAGCAAACCGCCCATTAAGAGTTACAATAGCCGGAATAACAGAATCCAAATATTATCTTGCTCAAGTGCCTGCTATCCCTCACTTTGTGGCAGCTGCAATGCGAATAAGACCCTGCATATTACCACATCAGGCATCCTTCCCTTTTCTTGGGTTGCAGAAGTTGTGGCACGGGGGAGCTGTCAGGCAGGTCCTGGGCTGCCTTGCGATGCTGCTGACATTGCCATGTCGCATCTGCCTGATGTTAATGGCAGTGAAGAGTGTCTTTAATCAGTGGATGGTTACTTCGCTGTCTTCACTTGCTGTCCACATTCAGTTATTGGCTCTCCTAGAAAATCCTCATGGGAACTTTGTAAAGACAACTGACTCAGTTTCCCTTCTGTGCCACAGAAACTGCCTCAGTTTCTCTGCTACATAAAAGGGGGAATAGCAACATCCATACTTTACTGGAACGCTTTGAAAATGCTTTCAGAGTATGAGATGTGACTGTGTATTATTTTCAAGATTCTGTGGTTAAGGATTTTTTTTAGTTTTTGTTGTTTGCTCTGTATTAATTTTTGGATTCAATAGTAAAAAATTCACATGAAACCCCATTCTGAGAAAAGTATTACATCCCATTTAACTCATCTTGCCTGGAAAAGATAGTCTTGGAAGGTTCTTTCTGCACTGGACACCCTTCAAGTATTGGACATTTGGATGAATGAAAAGCTTCCTGAATCTAGGCACAGCTCTGCCAGCAAAGTAGGGCATATAGACATTGCAACAGTACTTTATTTTATTATTCCTGTTGCTCCTTTTTTCATGTGAGCTTGGCTTTCTATAGATTTTTTTCTTGAGGGCCAGCTTCCGTGTGGACTTTCTAATATATGTTAGGAGTTGAGCTCACAGTTTACCTCTTTCTACAATACAGGAGTTAGTAAGGACTTTTTCCTCTTCGTGTCTGCTTATTTTTATGAAACTTGTGATACAATATCATTGAAGGCTCTTGGCCTGTGCCAACTTGGTTTAGATTCATCACCAGGTTAAAAAAAAGGAAGACATACGTATGCACAGGGATGGAAGGTTCATGTGTTCAAATCCGGACATATATAAAGAGAACGAAATCCTCTTTTCAGCAGATTACAAAGGAGAGAGGAAGGGGAAATGTCCTTTTTAGGGAAAAGATATTTGGTTTTCAGCACAGCTGCTAGGCAAATGGAGCCAAAGTCTTGTCCCAATTCACAAAGCCATGCTTCCTGAAATAGCTGATGTGCTGTCTGAGTGGCAGGAATGTGTGCTGTTTGCTGGAGAGGCAGCCAAGTGGAACAGAAGAGGAAGGCTTAAATTGAAGTTGACTTACCTGTTCCTGTGCCCACGTGGGCATCTCCTCGGTGGCACTGAGAAGTTTCTGAACATCTGCTTTTCAAGTTTTGCTACACAACCTTGTCCAGCGAGGTCAGACATCTCCCTCTAAAAATGTTCTTAGGTGCTGAGTGCATTATATTTGCTATTTCAGTTAGACTTCCACATCCCACTGGGTAAACAGCTCAGTTAAATGTTGGCTTAATACAATGTACATCCAGATCTTAAAGAAGAGAGACTTTAAGGAGGATTGCTGTTTGATAAGGTACCACTAAGGCAGCTGGTGGACAAATGTTTGGTGTTATCTGGTATCTGCTGTGACTGAGGGTACAGGTTTAGCTCATAACATTGCTTTTACAAATAACAATGGTTATTTGCTTTCCAAACGTGCCTAATTGAGCTCCCAGGAATTTAAGAATCTTGTTTGGTTTGATAAGTAAACCAGTTTGTTTGGGATTTTTGGCTGTAGTACCGTTCTTCAGTGAATATTTCACACTACCATAGCTAATGCGATAGGCCAATATCACCTGATCATACTCTATGGCAGGCTATGGCATGCTATGGCTGGATGTTCAGTCTGTTTTCATACCTGTTTGTGTAACTGGTCCACCAAAACACCTGGTAATCTTATGATCAGCATCCTCTTTGGTAAAGATGAGCTTTATGTGTCCATCTTTCCTAAATAAAATACTTAATAAAGATTGCTGATAAAATATAATCATTGCAGACAAGAGTGTTACTCAGATTCAGCTATGACCTTCTCCATCATTAATTTCTTCTGTTACTTATTAAGGAGCAACCTGATAAGAAAGGCACAATCCAGTTATGAACTTTTCCTCCATTTTGCATCTAATAATAAAATGCCCTTTTGTGAGAAGTTTGATAAAGTTAATAAAGGCATGATTGTAGACGTGTAGCTTTTGGAAAACCTAATGTTCTGAAACTTGCCTTTAGGGAGCAGACCAGTGTAAATTAAATTCCTGAGCATGAATGAGTGCATCAGAGCAGTGGGGCCAGTGTGCAACCAAGACTCTGCTGCACTATTCGCTGTCACCACACAGTAAGGAAATGTCTGTTCCTTGAAGTGGCTGTTCATGGGCAGACAAGAGACTGATGAGGACTGGGTGAATGACCCTATGTCAAACAAGATTTAGGGACTGAATGTTGGTCTTTGGAGTCCTTGGTTAATCCCCAGCCCTGCTTGTTATTGTAGTTCTTTTATATTTGCACAAATGGATATCTACATGTACTGCTACCCACATTTTCACGATTAACAGTTCCAAACTCTACCAAATCAAACAAACAGTGCTCTAGGAGAAAACTCTCATATTACCAGATAGGGATGAAAATGACTAAACTTTGCATAATTCTAGACTTGTCCATTATTTCAAGGATAATTGCTACTTTCCTTAGGGTTTTCTGTTTTGAAAAAAAAAAAAAAAAAAGTAAGATTTCAAAGAGTATATTACTATATGCCAAGATCTTTTTCAAGAATTCTTTAGAGAAAACATTCATAGAATTGTTGTAATTTTCTATTATACTATTATTAAACATTTTTTCCTAGATTAGACTGTAAGGATGTATGTCTATGTACACTGCAAATTTTATTACAGTTCCTATTGGAAGTATTTATGAATAGTATTAACCAAAACTTACCTAGATCAATGGTGCACACTCTTGTGTTCTTGTAGACATTGTACACACTTGTACACATTGTGTATGTGTGTGAACATGAATTAAGTAAGGTCAGCAGCTTCTAAAATTTGCATTTTATTACCTTGGGATGGGCTCCCTATTTGAAAAGCAAAAGAGAAATTTTCTTATAAAATAAAA
>NW_010225453.1:40716-42363 GCF_000690775.1 Eurypyga helias | reverse complement strand
CCCAGGTGCAGGACCTTGCACTGAAGCGTCAGCTGAAGTCTGCACGTCGTCTGGGTTACTCAGACCTTTCTTCTTTCCCGGCATTCTTTCCGTATCTCACTTTGTAATGAAGTTAGGTGTGCTGAAATGCTCTTCTAGTGCCCAGTTGGTGAAGCTGTCTTGCTTGAAGGTTGGTGTTAACTGTGCGGATTTTCTCCTGTTAAATGCTGGTAAACCAGTAAAGCGCCTCCTTCCAGCAAAACTTTGTAAAACTGAAAATCCCAGTGGGAAGGCACCATGCCGTGGGGCCGGTTCTGTGCATGGGGAGCCCTGGAGATTGCAGCAGGGCTCAGAGTGGCATGAGGGCTGGGGTCTGGAAATCCCGGTCTGAGCCCCAGATGCATAGCCCAGCGCTGCGGGCGAAGGGATGCGCTGCGGGCATAGGGACACACCGTGTTTATTCCCATGAGCGTACCAGTTCCGAGGTGGCCTGGTGTGGCAGTCCTTAGCGGATTGTCTCCCTGATGGTGGGGGCATCCAGCCCACCCTCCTGCCAGCTCCCTCCCGCTTTGTCCATGCTTCAAAGCAGCTGTCGTACCCCCTACAAAGAAATTTCTCATGTGTGGGACTCTAGCCACTGTTGTAATAAACAAAATCGATGGTTTAGGGGGAAAAAAAAAAAATCCTGGTCTGTTGGTGGTAGCATGGTAGATGTGATTCCTCTCAGAGGGTGCAGGAGTGGGTGCCTGCTCCATTCCAAAACTGTCCTTTGCAGGGCTGGTTTTGTGAGGCTGTGTGTTGCCAATTATGAGAGATCAAAAATTGCCTGGAAAAAGACCTTTTCCGCCTTTCTAGAATCATAATAATAATTTAAGATAAAGATATGTATTTATTTTGTCTTTCAGTTTTGTTGTCATTCTCCTTCGCAGTTCCTGGAGTTGACAGCAGCACAAGGAGCAGCAGGTGAGGAAACCCCCGTTGCCCTTTAGGCTGTAAGTGCAAGGGATGCTTTCAGCGGGCTGCAGCTGCAGATCCCACCCTCGCTGGTTCCGTGATGGCTCCCAGGCCCGAGGAAGAGGCAGGAAGGGAAGAGAGCTTAGAAGGAAGAGCTCTGCAGGTGGGAGGAGTCAGAGGAGGACGTCTCCTGTCCTTGGAGTGAGTGTTGGATGGCAGTTTCCAACCACCTCCCGCAGGTGCCCCGCAGCTGGAAACTGCGGTTTCCCTGCAGTTTAGGGTCACGAGTCCTGCTGTGCTCGTGCAGCCCCTGCCTGCCAGGGCCCCTTCAAGGTCAGTGGGTCCCAGACCTGACCAGGGGGTCACCCACCAGCTCCCCGTAGACGCTCCATCCTGTATCACTTTGCTGGGCAAAGTCAGAACTTAGAGGAGAAAGAGCAGGATGGAGAACAAAGAGTCACAACGCCTTCCCGGCTCCCTTCAGGCCAAAACCAAGGTTGGTTGTTGCAGGTGCTGTTGGCAGAAAAACAATCCCGTTGGGCAGGGTGGATTTTGATGCCAGGAAACGCCTTCTGTGTACCAGGTGTTGCAGAACTCCTGCTGTTTTTCTTTTTGGTACCCGGTGGGGCACGAGGGTTTCATAAGCGATCCCTGAGCCGTGTGAGAGCCCCGCTGAAGCGGGTGCCGGGAAAGAGCCCTTCCAGGGGGGTTAGA
>NW_010225453.1:36930-40658 GCF_000690775.1 Eurypyga helias | reverse complement strand
TTACTGACGTTCTGGGAGGCCAAAGACTCTTTCCAAGTGTGTGGGTATGCACATGGGTGTTCAGTATCTGGGACAACAGGGCACACAGCAGATGTCTTTGGGCACTGCAGGGATGGGAATGTGATGGAGTCTCAAGCCTCTCGGGAACCCCTAGGGCATCACTCTTCAAAACGTCCCTGCTGGTGCACCGCTGTGGGCAAGATCTGTGTCACGTGGGCACGTCTGTAACGCACACGCGTGTGGATAGATGTGTACTGTTAGTGTCAGTCACCTTTCAATTCAAGCGCTGTTTGGAGGGCTCCTGAGGATGTGCTGTGCCACAAGGAAGGCTGTGAAGAATGACGTCTGAGTGGAAAACACTGGTCATCAGACGGAAAGTGTAGGGAGCAAAGTTCAGAGGAGGGCTGCAGATACGTGGCTGGTTAGAATACCTGCAGTCTGGGTCTGCTCTGTGTCCTCCTGCTGTTCTCCATCCAAAAACCTTTCATAGATGCCTCTTAATCGCTGTCCCTTTGTCACCCAGTCTTTTTAAGTCTATTTAAGGGTCTTCCTGTCATTGTGAGGGTGGTATACAGAGGAAAGATATATTGTAGGAGGAGATCCCAGGGACCAGGACAGCTGAGATATATGGAAACCCCCAACTCAGTCATTTGAGTGAAGTTTCCATTAGGGTTTGGAAGCTTTTCAGGAGCCCTTATACCTAAGCAGGCAATAATTTCAGGCAAGACAGGTATTTTAGGCTTTACCAGAATCCCTGCATCAGGTGCAGTGAGAGGGCAGTTGAGCTGAGCCTAACAGAGCTGTGACCAGGGCAAAGCTGTGCTGCTGGCACCCAGGGGAGCCATGGCGGCAGGCAGAGCATGAGCCCCTGTTGCCATCCCAGGTCTTCCCAAGGTGGGTTCTCCTGGGAGAAACATCCTTAGGGGTCCAGGGGTGCCATAGACTGCTTTGGAGCAGGCTGGTTTGTGCATTTTGGCTGAACAGTGTATCAGCCTCCTCCCTCCAGAATTTTATTCTGGAATGAGTTTTTGGTTGGAGACAGAAAGAACTGGAACATCTGAATTTCACTGTTGACTTTGTCTCTCACTGGGTAAATCCACTTGTAGTTCGTTTTACTGAAGTGTAAATACGGGTGAAATTTTATCTCCTGTGGCAGAAGGAGACTGTAATGTCTGTCAGATATATTGACACCCACAAACACGATGCTTTCTGGAAGGCAAAAATGGTTTTGGCAAGTGGGTTTACGTGTTGGGAGTTTTCTTGCCAAAGCTAGCTGAAACACTTTGGGAGAAAGCTTTTCTTTCTAAAACTGGAATTAGCAGATTGCTAACATCAGATAGTTCTCAGTGCTGACTGATCTCTAAATGCTTGATTTGAGTTGCGCTTTTTTCCTCGCTTCAGTTTCTCTTTTAGATTTTTTGGGGGGTTATTTTTGTCACTTGTCTCCCTGTAATTCCTCCTTTGTGGTCACTGGAGGAAAAGCAGTAGAGAAAGTAAGCCTTCCATCTCTCCCTTCTCCTGACGTAGCCGAGTGGCAGAAACTGCTTTGCCATCTCTCTCCTCCCCTTGCTTTTCCACAGCAGAAAGATGCAGACATGCACTTGGGGGTTACTCCCCCTCCCTTTCTATTTGGAAAAAAGCAGTAGAAGTGGACTGAAACTTCAAAGCATGGGTGAAGTTTCAGAATAGTCATTGGAAAAAAGGATCAAAATATTTTCTATGAAAAGTTTTCAGGAAAAAAGTATTCAGGTTATGGCCCCCTCAGCCGTTTCAGCTTCATCTCCCCAAGCTGTGCTCCCCACACACACGCTCACAGCCCTCCCACCCCACTGGGCCTTTATAATGGAGTGAAAATGCCATTCCAGAGGCTTCCGGCATTTCTTGTGTGCTTCGGCATGCCCATGTTGTTTTGGGAGAAGACACGGTGTGACGCAGTCGGGGTGGGAAATGTTAAGAAAGCTCCTGACTTCAGCAGGCTGCTGTTAAAATCGTGGTGCTTGCATGATGCTGAATAGGCAATATGGAATTCCAAAGTGGAGCAACGTGTGGCAAATACGTAATGAAAAATGGCAAGTGGATCAAAATTAATTATTATGAGAAGCAACTTTTCTAGGCAGCTTCTTGTCTGAGCAGCAAGTATGGTTCAGTGGTTTGGAAGCTCTTTTAACATCTTTAAAGATTAAATCCCTCCATCACTGTAGTGTAAACTTGCATTAGTTATTTACAGCTACGTGCATGAAAGGGCTCTGGGCGTGAGTCAGGGATCTGCGAGGTCCCACTTCTGGACGTCTGGCTCCTGCAGTGGACACCACAGCCTTGTGTAGGTGTCTAATCTTCCAGGTGATGCAGAGAGACTGCTGATGCTGGAGGATAAGGTTCATGGCATCCGGCTTGCTGAGTGGGAAACCCACCTGAGACAGCCAGGGAAAAGTGAGTGTGAGGTGCTGGTCCCGGTGGGAGCTCAGCTCTTTGGGGAACTGTGAAAACTCTCGTGGACCTGAGTTTCTCAAAGCCTCCTGTAAGGTGACATAGACATGTGAACCAGTTTGCAGACTGGAAACCCAGACCGCTGGCGCCAGCGGGACGCTGACGGCCAACAGTGATTCATTGTGCACGGGTTGCGTGCCCTTCTGAGAGACGGACGGAGTGACACCCTTTCACTGACCTTTGCTAGTAAGTGTGCAAAGAGCTGTAGGGATGCTGGGCTCCTGGCTTTAGCTCCCGCACCTCAGCACTGCACCCTGCTGCAAAACCATCCGAATTGTAACTATAGGATGGGATAGATAAGTGATAAATTCCTACTCTGTGTGATTGCTCAGTGTTAGATGTATTCACTCGGGAGACTACGGTGGGGCTTCCAAGCCCCCTCCACTGTCAAAGGTGGTGAAACTCGCCACCTCCAGGAGAGGGTCTGAGGGTGACAAGGGGGCATGCAGCACCCTCTGAGGACAGAGCGCATCAGCTTGGGGGAAGGAGTGCGGCTGCAGCTCTGCCAGCATCACCCAAGGGAGCAGAAACACCCAAACCCTTGTACGAACACTGCGTATTCGGTGCGAGAGGGATATTGGACAAAACACCTCGCTGGGGTGCTGGGCCGGGGCAGCAGCGGGGGCCGCAGTTATTGCTGCCGAGAGCTCGTGCCAGTGAGCCAGGCAGAGCCGGCGCCGCTGCTGTGCTGGTCTGACCGGGGGTCAGGGCAGCCCGGCACAGGGCTGGGTTAATGGTGAAGGCTGGGGAGTCTGCCATGCTGACAGCAGAGACAGCCGGGCTCGGAGGCACTCAAGTAACAAATTGAACGGTGAATATCTTAAGATGACTCTGGTTTATTGTCCAGATCAGGTCAGTGGAAAAAATATTGGGAGACTGAACAAAGAGACAGGCTGCTTTAGCAGATAAATGGACTGATCATTTCATATTGAGGAACAATCTCTAAAACATAGTTTACTGCGCAGCTGAGGGCTGAAGCATTTGCTGATGCCAAGAGCTCCTTCTCTGACCCTAGGCACGCGTGGAATTAAATGGCGCGGTGTTTTTTGATGGTTAAACTCCCCGAAGAAGACACTCCATTTGTTACCAGGGCTCTGATGAAGTAAAGTGTGGTTTATATGTACAAGGCCGGCCTTCAACTCATCTCAGAATGAATGGAGAGGTAAAATTGAATTTTACACTCCTGCTGCTATGATTAATGTCGGGCTCTCCCATCCGGCGGCCCGGCGCGGGAGGGCAAA
>NW_010225453.1:17644-36916 GCF_000690775.1 Eurypyga helias | reverse complement strand
TGCAGGCTTGCTCTGCGGGCTGCCGCACGGCAGCCTCCTGCCTCCACTTATGCACAGGGATGCCAAGTAGAGGGGAGTCTGCATAAATGAATAGCTGTTGTAAGAATAAACCTGTTACAACGATAAATTCCCCGTGTATCCGTCTCAGCACAGCCCTCTGATACGCCGCCGCACCTGACAAAGGAATAAACTTGTTAGATGAATAAAAGAGCGCTTATACATTAAATCAGAGAACCTAATGCTGGGGGATGGAGAGAGGGCTGCGCAGCGCTGGCCAGGCAGCGTTCCTGCTGCGCCTCGCTGGGGAACGGGAAAACGGGTGAAGCTGCTTGAGGGAAATGCTCTGTTTGGCAGGGATGTGCAGGGCTGGAGAGGTGCTGGTGGCACTTTGGCCCTGTTGCTCCAGGATGGCCTGGGGGAAGTCGCGGTGAGAGCCTGGGGGTTTTGAAAGCTTCTCTCAGGCAGGAGAGGGACAAGCTGCCCAGAACCCTAGGAATGTGTATTGTTCTCATCCACTTCAGGAGGAAAGGAGTGAGTGAAACTTGTTCATAACTTCATTTGGGACTGAGTGGCTTCAGCAGAAGCAAGGTGGGAGGCCAGAACCTACGAAGCATCCTTGCACGGAGAGAGTTTCTCCCTCTGCAGCACTTGCCATTAGACTCTCCTTCTGCTCCCTGGGACTCTGCTTTTCTTGCTGGCAGAGAAGGCTCTTTGCCTCTGACTCCTTTCCCAGTGGGAAATTGAGGCTTCTGTGAAATCCTTCAGTGCTAAAAATTGCTCGCTGCTCCTCCTTGCACGTTTGCTGTTGTATGAAAGTCCTGCAGCTTTGTCTACAGCGTGGTAATCACCTCCTTCACCTTGAGCCCAGCCTCCCTGGTGAGAGCTTGGCTGGATAAATCCTCCCTTTTAGTGTATCCCCAGGCGTGGGGGGTGATCTGGCCCCACTTACCAGTCAGTGCACTGTATTCCTTTTGCAGCCTCTGAACCAGATTTAGGTCCCTTTGCCCTACACAGCAGTACAGCATCGTTTACCCAAATCAACACTCATAGGGCAGCGTTATTTTTCACAGCACCAAGGGGCAAAACACACTGGGAAGTCAACCAGGGAGAGCTGGTTCTCTCTGCCCCCCAAGGTAGAAGGGAGGAGTCAGTGGGTTTTTTAACTTGCTGATAAGTTATTTTTTCCCCCTCTATGGTCTTATCTATTAGACGTAAGAACCAATCTTCTGAACACTTACAGAAGATCTGCAGCACTTGCTATGGCTAGATGGAGAGCAGGCCTTGGAGTAAATCGTTCCAAGACTAAACTGTATCATCTTGTGTGCGTAGGAACATATTCAACTGCTAAAGTGTGTGGGTTTATTGAAAATAAACATTTTAAAAGGTATAAATCAGGAAATCGCTGGGTAAGTACTGCAGAGGACTATTTCTATATTAATACAGGTAGTGGAGTGATTTCCCTAAAATTCTCCATACTACTTGCCTAAAAATTGAGCAATTCAAGGCAATGATCTCCAGTAAAAGCAGAACAAGGTAAGTGATCGCCTTTCACCATCTCTGCATCCCTGAGCTTAGGACTTCTATCAGAGTTGGTAAGAGAAAAATTATATGGAAACCTGTTAGATGTGGTCTGCTGAAATCAATGGACTGCCACCTATGTGGCTCTAACAGGATTGAAAATAGAACTGTGTAAATAAGTTATATTTTTAAAAAATTGTTTGCTTCTGTTGATAAAATGAAACTTTGTGTCATGTATCAGGTAAAACATCTTTTTGTTTTGCATTTTTCTGTTGGAGTGCAAAATCAGAAATACTGGTTTGAATTTTATGATTTTATTTTTTTTATTCCAGATTAATTATTTTGTTTTATTATTCTTAGTTAATTTTAGATTTAGGTAAGATTCTCTCACTAAAAAATGCTTCTCAGCTAAAGGTGAGCACAGTACTCTGCCCTTACCAACTGCTGGGTGAAGCCCATGGTGTAGAGAACCCAAAGCTCTAGAAATGAGCCTGGTTGGAGGAGCAGCTCTTTCTGTACCTGGTACATTTCTCAGCTGTAGAGCATGGAATGAGCTGATTCTCCTTGGGTAGCGCCTTGTTAGCCTTAAAACCAGCGACCTACTGCCAGAGACGTGGCTGGAAAGGCTTCTTCATCCTCCAGCTCTTTCAGACCAAGGTATGTGATCAAACACCCTGTGCCTTCCAGAGGGCTGTGCTATGCAGGGTTCCCCAAAAAGACACCTTTGGTATTTAAGTTGACATCATTTTAAAGAGAGGCATTTGGAAGGCATTGACAGTGCTGTTCAGCTTGCCAGGCCACATGAAAAATGTCTTGTTCTGCTTGCTGAGCTACTGAGATGGGAAGAAAAGTTTTATTGTTGTTGGGGAAGACAGACTTTCTGGTTATGTACTGTTTTGCTCAACTCATGGGAAGGTGCATGACTCCAGGGGACAGAGTTTGCATAGAGGGATCTTCTGAAAAAGTTTTAGTTGCAGGAAAAATCCCCAAAGAAACCATGTCTGTGTAAGTCTGACAGCACTCGTTGCTCTGCTCTTCGACCCAGCCCAGCGTTAAGCCCAGGGATGAGGTGTCCGCTCCATCTGTGTCTCTTTCCCCTAGCAAAGGCATCTGTATCGGGTACGACTGAGTTATGACCAGCAACATGAAAACCATCACTCTGTTAGGAATGCAGCTTTTGGTAGCTGTTGGTCGCTTCTCTAGCATCAGGAGGTGCACAGTAGCACAAGCTGCTCTCCTCAGCCTACGACAGACTGTTGCTCCAAATCCAGGCTGGGCTGAAGCGCGCGGCAGCGGCGGAGGGCTGAGGGTCCCCGTTCCCTGGCCACATCGCTCCCCTCGTAAATCTGAGCCCTTCCACCCAGGGTAGGGAGGTACGGCCGGGGGGCAGGTGGCTTTTGAACATTTGCTTCAGCTTAGCACCTCTCCTCCGCTCATCCCGGCGTGGAGCCGCTGGTGCGGCGGTCGCCCGGCTGACAGTCAACGAACGGCTGAAGGATAACAATGAGTCAGGTGAAAAAAGGGAATGGTTTTTTTTGACAATCTGCTGCTGGGGGAAGGCGAGGGCAAAAGACCCTGTAAGAATGAGGAGCCTGGGAGAAAGGGGATAAGTTAACATTAAATGGGCATGTGGTGACAGGGGGGAAAATGGTGGGACAGCTGGAAATGCAGCAGGAGTTGGAGAAAATCGATACGAGATAAGCGTTCCAGGGGTAGTGCTGTTCATCAGGTGACAAAGTTAAAGGCAGCGAGACACTAAAAGTGAGAAAATATCACTGACCCCCTGCAGTATTGATCAAACAGCTGAGACATTCAAGGCCAAAGTCACTAATAAAGTGAGACGTATCAGCAAGAAGCCCATGAGAGCAGATGAGTTGGCTTCCGAAGGTCTTAAAAATAAAAATAAAATGTATCTGCAAAAGTTCTTGTTAACCATCTTCTTTGTCTTGTTAAGTGCAGAGGGGACAGAGCAGCTCTGCAGAGAGCCACAGCCAGGGAACTGAGATGCATGAAGGCTTGCTATGTTATTAAAAGGGGGTTTGAAAATTGAGTGGGTTTAGTAGTGGAGAGAAAAGAGGAGCTAGCAATGCTGGGGGGGACCGCAGCTCTGCAAGCTGCTGCTGATGGCTCTGCCAGGGCACCTGCAGGATCTGGCCTCTGTCTGCGCAGAAATATTTCAGACTGGAGTTGTGCCCCGAAATTCAGGCTGCAAATCCAAACGTGTGCTCGTGTCTGAACCGCGGCGATACCATTGTGCATCTGGTAGCGGTGGCCCACAGAGCTGCAGACTTAAATCAGTTTACATAGGGAAGATGAGGCACTTTGTATTGCTTGGCTTCCTCTAATTGTAAGTGTCTGAGTGATGCAGGTGATGGCAGGTCTCTAGCAGGACACAGGCATTTCAAATGGGACCAATAATGCAATTAACAGATGCTTATTCCCTGCCTCTTCCCTCTTGAAATACCTGAAATTGTGCTTGGAGGATTTGATGCCCTCATTTCTTTTGCTTTTTGAAATAGGCTCAGGTCAGCTTGGCATGTTGGTGAGGCCACAACCCTCACCTATCCTTCACCTTGGGTTCCAAATCTTGTCCCAGAGCTGGCCGAGCATGGGCTTGAAGCACTGCTGTGCATCCAGAACCGGCCCTGCTGCTGTGGATCTCGGGCTCACAGAAGCAGAGTTCTGTGGGGCAGGGAGCAAGCCTTGCCTGGGGTGAAGACCCTGATTGCAACTCCCAGTTGCTTCAAAATGACTTTTCATGATGAGTGGACAATATGAAAAGAGAGAGGGAAGTAGTTGCATAAAGAGTAAATATGTTTTAAAGTGTTGTCTGGAAAAGGTAACAGTAGAGAGAGGAATAAGGCTGTGTGGCAAGCTACAGTGGAGGATGGAATAACTCCATTTTTAGTTCTTGATGATGCATACATGTGAAAAAGAAGAAAAAAACCCCTCTCCTCTTTCCTTAGAATTAAAGGGATCAGGAGAGTCTTTTCACCTCCTCTGGTTTTTAATGGGAGAAGTTCCTGGATGATCTGTACTGGGAAATATCTAACCCTAACTCAAATGGAAAATCCATCACACCTTTCTGGGAGTCATTTCCAGTCTGTAGGCATTTCCAGTCCTGGGCTGGCACAGCCTGCTGCCAAATGGCCCGCAAAGCTGCTGAGGGAAGGCTGCTCCTAACAAGCTTGTCCAAGAGGCTGACACTGGTGCCTCTCAGGTCACACCTTCACCAAAAAAATGCAGGGCTCTTCAGTCTGGGCAAGCACAGAAGTGGCTGTCAGTCAAGAGGTGTAAGAGAAAATAAAAGAGCCTAATTAAGACCTTTACTTATTTACCAACCCAGCTATTTTAGAATAAAGCACTCCGCAATTGCTTTCTCCTAGTATAGGACTGACTTTTATTTGCTCTGTTTGTTCTTTTGTCCCAGTTAAAAAGATAAGACTGCATGGTGATTTTATTTTTCTTTTTCCTAGAGTCATGAAATGAAAGACATCATTTAGAGCAATTATTTGGTAATTGCTGTGCTAGATAATTTTCCCTGGCAGATTAGACCTATGTAGAGCATCACCTGAAATCAAACCTCCCAAATTTGATTTATAGGGTTTTCTAGAGCAGTTTTCTAGCTGAACTGCTAGTGTAAAATCCAGCAGGAACTTTGAATTCTGATATTCCAGGCTTTTGGCTGCTATATTTTTTTTTCTACACAACTGAAGAGAGTATAAAATATTCGGTTGGTGACTGTCTAGATTCCCCAGTGCCGTTAGCGGCACCTCAGAGTCACGTTGTCTTGCACGTTAGCAGCTGAAGTGTTGCATTCGTTACCGCCCATCAATGTCTATATTGCTACGGTCAGAGACTCACGCGGGGTTGAGGTTGGAAGGCAGCTCCTGGGAAGGTCTTGGTCCAGCCCCCTGCAAAGCAGGGTCAAGCAGAGCATCACGTTCTTTCACTGCTTGTGTTCCAGTAACACAGAATCATGTATCTTATGTTTTTGTAACATCCTGTGTTCTGGTAATATCTGAAGTGAGCTGGGTATTGAGCTAGGTTCAAAAGTGGAGGGAAGGAGAAATACAGGTTTGGGGGAGTCTTTTGCTTCAGCTTGCAATAGGGATGGGAGGAGGACGGGGGGAGAATGCAGGATGCAAGTTTGAAATGAGGTTAGACACAGGTCCAGTTACTTTCTTGCAGGTATGTGGATTTAAGTGAATAATTCAGACATGTGTTCATCTGTACGGTGACAAAGTAGCAAATTACAATAACTCCTTCTGATTAATATTTGTATCTTCTAGCAAAGTCTTTGATGTTTCACATACTTTAGAAATTATTGTGGGGCAGGAACTAAATGACCTGCTTGACCTCTTCCTTGCTAAGATGCCCTTTTATTCCAGTTCTTAATGCGTCTAGGAACAGGAGTGTCCCAGAAATAGCAGAGAGAGTCTGTCTGGGCTATTTTGCTGAGCTATTTTTTAATTATCCCAGCACTTGTATCATTATCTGTTCACATGAACTGTTGTCTTCATGCACTCTCTTTTACCTGCCTTTACTGTGATTGTTAAGATCCCGGGTATTTGGAAAGCAGGGTTGTATGTGACTTGTTGTTCTTTTAGCTCAGAAAGAAAAGAAAAAACCCTACCCCTTCATTAGGTTTTCTGACTGATAGCTCCCACTGGCTCGAGCTTGTCTCTCCTCTGACTTTTGTTCACCTCCCTTGTGGAGTACAGAAGGGAAGGAAGATGGAATAAATACTAACTTACTAACCAGAGGTGTACGTGATGTTGTCCTAAAAGCATGTGTACTCTGCATAATTTTAGTACAGGAACTGACAGGTCCTAACGAAGAGTTTTTTGGGTGCAGGAAGGAAGAGACCACAAAGGAAGCTGATGGAGGAGAAGGGAATTTATGTAGCTTAGCTATAGGAGAGAGAGTGTAAAGTAATTGCTGGCTTCATCAGGTTTCGGTATGACAGTAGAAACAGCTGCACCTTAAACTCATATCTGAAGACCCTAAAACCAGAGGACAGTGTTTGTTGTGATGGATAGGGATACCATTGGAAGTGTACTGCAGACTTCAGCTGGGACATTGGCTCTTTTATATGCAGCCAAGACAGATCAGCTAGTGAAGACAGATTAATGTAATCAAATCAATATGTGATCACGAAACCTCATAATAAAACCTTAAATTAAAACTTTGGGGAGAAAAATTGATTACCTTTGCAGAGCATGAGATGGAAGAACTGTTTAAAAATATGTTTGACTTCTTCCTCTCCCCATTTCCGCATTCTGGCACATGACAGAAAAACTGGGAACAGTGGTACTTCAGACTTCTGGGGTTTTTTCTTTTGCTTTTAGTTCTTCTGGAGTTGATGGTTTGAACGTGTAGCGGCAAATGATGGAACTCCCACCACAATCCTCTCCACCTCTATCCCTTCAGAAAGGTAGATGGAACTCCCACCACAATCCTCTCCACCTCTATCCCTTCAGAAAGGTAAAAATGTGCCTCTTTGTGATGTTTCCAGACCTTTTCTTTCATCCAGATTTCATTATCCACATTAGCAGCAATGATCAAGATATTTAAAAGGTCAGTGACCTTGGGCATGCAGCCTCTGGGTGCACAAGTATTTCTTGCAGGCTGTTGGGTTTTATACTCTCTGGGGCCTGTTAGGTTTTGTACTCTTACTTCCTAGGAAATCATCAGCTGAGATGCTTGAGCAGGCAGGAAAAATTATGAAGGAGATGGAACATCTGCCAGGATCACCCTGCAGCAGCCCCCGTGCGGGAAGGTGCGTGCTGCCGACCTTCAAAGAACATCACTCCTCTGCAACAAGCTTTTTCCAAAAATACCTGAATGTGAATTATTGTTAACTTTGTTAGCAGGATCTCAGAAAGCATTTGTTAGCTCTGCTCAAAGCAAAGACACTTTCCTTTAAAGCATCCACGGCCATGCAGCTGGGTTGTTGCTGTACACACATTACCTCAGAAGACTCTTTGTAGTTGTAGAAGGGCTCAGAGCTTTACCAGTCAGCTTTAAGTGATTTCCTGGGACATGACTAAGCATTTTAGCCTTTCAGCAAGATCACCTTGCTGGACCTGTGGATGCATGAGTACTGCAACAGATCTGCTGTCGCAAGGACCGAGGCCATTGATCCCTCTCCAGTTTCTCCCTTCTGGTTCATCAGTGTTCCTATAACTTGTGGCTCTTTACAAGACAACCCCACTAGCCCGTTAGCTTGCAGGTATTGAGTGGTGTCGATGTTGCATGTACCCGTTTGGACCTGAAGGACCATAGCTCACGCCATCCCTGTCCTCCTTCCCAAAGCACAGCTGAGCCGTCACCCAGTTCGTTGCTAATGCGGACCCTTTCCCAGCGCTCCCTCACGAGAAACACCGGTTCTTCTTGACTTAAACTGATGGGACGCAAGGACCTGGGCAGTGCCTCGTGCCTCGGTGAGGCCGGCCCAAGCAGTGGGATAACAGATGATGTGCCAGGGCCGGAGCGCCTGCGAGTGCCGTTAGACCAGCGCTCATCCCGCCCGTTGGTATGGTAACGGCCTGTTATTTAGTGGAAGGCACCATCCATAGCACCATCCGGCTATTTGTACTTGTCTAATTATTATTACTCTTTGCATTTTCTTCCAGTGGATGAGTAATGGACGAGGGCTAGAGGGAAGGGAAGGTGCAAGGGGAAGAGAGCAGTGATTTGTGGGATAGGTATCTCATCTCAGAGAGGAGGATATTCATCTTGCTGAGCATCCACCGGCAGCCCCGGCTGCTGGCATGCGGCTTTCGCATGCGATGCCTGTGGGGGTGTCAGCCTGCAGTGACTGACAGGGCTCGGGTGGGGTCTCTGCGGGTATTTAAGGTTGTTTTGGTCTGTAAGTGCCAGTTCATGTTTTGATTTCTAAATATTCGCCAACGAGCCAATGGTTCTGAAAGTGAGCCATCTCTCGATGAGACCTGAAGAGATGTAACGACGATGTCTCAGATCTTGCTCCAAGCTGCTGTGTTCATCCTTGATAACTGAAATCTCCCACTTTGCCTAAGAGTTAGTTTAATTAATTAAACTAGATTTAAGTCACTTTCTTTTCCTAGAGCCAAAGGTAATTCTCATTTTTCCAGGGCAGAAATCTTTATCTAAACTGGGAGAGCGGACGTAGCTTTATAACAAGCCTTCCTTACGTCAAGCATGATGGTGACTGCAGTAAAGCACCATTGCCCTTTGGGGCACAGTGGTTTGGTTAGAACATATCATGGTCTTGTCTAGGCTGGGTGTAACGATGGGGAGGGAAATAGACCACCGATGCACCTTTTTTAACTTGTGTGTGTGCTTGTGTATGCATTTACCTGCATCCTGATAGTCTTGCTTGCTTTTCTCTCTTAACCTAGAAGTTCCCAGAATAGTGCTGCTGACCTCCCAGAGGGATGCTCTCTGTTTTCCTATGGTCTAATTTGGAGTCAGTTATCCTGTTTCAGTGGAGTGAAAAGTATTTTGGCCTCCTGAAGATTTATAGGGGTGTGGAGAGAACAGAATGTTTTCTGAAGGTGGAGAAAGGGGTGTTAATTCCTACTTCATTGAGAGACGCATAAATGAGAAATCTCTGTGTGTCAGTATCAGCTCAACTGAGCTTTTGTTAAGTGAGCATTTTTATTTGTGATTCAGATCGACCATGTGCGATGCCTTTAAATACAGCACACTTGCAAAAAGTAGTCTGGGTCACCGTATCGATAAGCAGGTTGGACTTTTTTGGCCACAGCCATGTAGCAAAGAGCAGCTTGTGCCTTCTGCAGCAGAGCTCGTCTTTGATGCAGCAGATCTTCCCCTCCTTTAAGCGATACCTAGACACCCAGAATCGACAAAGCTCAACAACGTATTGACTGGCTCCCGTTGTTTCACAGGTGTGAGTTACACACAGCATATTTATAGATGTAATGAAGGAATTCCTTGGAATATATACGGATGCAATGCAGGAATTTTATCAAGGGTCACTTTCATTCTGTGGAGCGTGTGCTTTTATGCATCTGTGTAGAGCACACTGTGCTGGGTGGTGGGGTTTTTGTTGTTTTGTGTGCTCCTTTTTCTATTTATTTATTTATTTGTTATTTTTCTATCTATTTTTTTGCCAACTGATTCCTGAGAGGAGGTTTCTTGAAGTCTGCACAAGCTCATATCATGCCCTAACGTGTGATTATAGAGAATTTCATGCTTAGATTTCTCTGTGGCCGTAGCAGTCTTTGGGCTTTTCGGATCACAGAGGCTTCGACTGTTGATGCAGAGCCGTGTTCAGCAAGGTGAGGCCTTTGCAACACAATCAAACACTTCTTGCTCTGTTTCAGAGAGGGCAGGGGGTAAAATCAGCAGCTGGTGTGCTACCGTTCAGCACGGTCTCAGTGTCTGTGGTGAAGCAGTAAGTATATCTCCTCAGTAAATAAACTGTTGTATGAAAAGGAAGATGCTGGACCTGGACTGAAAATAGAGGGGTTTCTACCTGGCCTAATGCCAGTTTTTGTACTGGTGATATCTCCTGTGGGCACTTTGGAGGATGTTTGGAAACCAATACAGCCAAAACACAATGTGACCAAATACAGGCTTTCCACAGGGAAAACAACCTCCCTCAAAGACCATTTCCTGCCTCCCCTCTCTTCTGGAGGTGTGCAGCCTATTCTCTCAAACACCCTGATCTCTCAAGACCTGAAATCCACCCTGGGGAAGTCCACTGTGGCCCTGTGCTGGGAATTTGCTGGGGTGGGGATGGGAAGAAGTTTTGTTCTTTGTACTTCGGTGGAATAGTCCAAAATTATTGAAATTCATACTGGTTAGGCACCAAATCAGAAGTTCTTTTCCTTGGGTGGTCTGTCCTGTTAATTGGTAATAGTCTTTTAAGCCAAAACCATCCTTTGCTCTGGGGAGAGGAAGAGTTTTGAAGCTCCAGAACAGTAAAGGTATGTTGTCTCTCGCAATCAAAAATCAATATGCTCGACCATAAGATCTGCTCGTGCTTGAATGTTCCTTGGTAAATGAATTAGAAGATGCTTGTTGGCTGAATTTCCCAGCAGTTTCAGCTCATGGCCGAGCATCCCCGTCCTCCCCTTGTGCTGTTGTGCAGGCAGGGCATGATTCGAAGAACACTGAGGCCACGTTTAACCTGCCCCTTCAGTTATGTCATCCGGGAAGGGATGAAACAAAAGACCTCGGCTATAAAAGGCCCCAGCACAAGCCAATCCGAGGGCACGTGGTGGTAATGGCCAATTATGATGGTATTATAAAAGATGGCATTACAGCACTGAAAGTATTGATTGAACCTTTAGCCATTGCAGACATTGAAAGAGAGAGAAAGAATGAGCGTGAGATCAATATATGCATCTTTAGACCTATTTATCTCTGGGTGATTTTTCCATTCCCCTTCCTGTTCGATATGGCATAATTTACCTTCATAAAGTGTTCAGCGTCAAGGGTCCATTATCAGAGTAATCAGTTTTGATTAGTAGAGAAAGGGTACAAAATTGTTTAGCCTCTAGATAGAACTGTGAAGAGTGAGTAAACTATGCTTGACAGCACCTAATGCAGTTAGAATGTAGACTTAATTTGATTCCAATTCTTTATGGCTTTCCGTGATTTCAAGCATCTATTGGTTTGTTAGAAAAATATAATAGGAAATGGGCCGTGGCAGGTGGGAGGGGAGAGGGAGGAGAGAGATAATTTAAGTTTGCAGGATGCAATTTTCCTCAATATAAACATTCTAATGCAATTTGATGCCCGTTGTGTTTTGGTGCGCCAGGCGGGAGCTTTTATTTTGCAGATGTATTTTTAGCAGTTTGAGTGTACACAGGGGGTAACCCAAACCGGGTGTTTGGCTGTTTATTCCCAGTGCCACGAGCTGAGCTGCAGAAATTCTGATGTGCTGTACAGATCTGGGAGTCAAGGCTCTTGTCTTTCCTTCCCAGCTCGTTCCCTCGTCCCGCACTACAGTGCTAGCACCTCCTTAACTTGTTTTTTGCTCTTTTTAAAGCGGAGTGGAGAATCATGTAAAATCCATTAATGGCGGCAGAGCTCTTGGAGATCCTTTAGTGAAGTAAGCATCCTCCTTTGAAGTCAATCATTAATCAGGAGGTGATTAATGCTGCTAAGTATACTATCACTGTAAAAGAAAAGCCAATTAAGATTTTACTAGGCAATGACTTCATTGTGCTCCGATTCTCAGGACAACTAGTGGAACAGCAGTACGGTACGCTGGAAAGTATTAGCTGATTTCCCAAACTTCCACAATGTTTGACTCCTCAGCCCCCTCTCAGTTATGCCCGAGGCAGCTGCTTCACAAGTCATGTCTTTACCTCTCCCAGCTGGAAACAGAGGTCAGTCAGTTAACACTGTGACTCAGTTTTTCCATCCCTGACTTAGCTTAACGATGTTTGGAGAAGAGCTGTGGATCTGCCGCCTGCGCTGCTCCCTTTGAACCAGGGATAGTGATGTTGCAACTTAGATCAACCCCGACACAAACACGAGCATCATTACTCAAGGACTTGGCTCAAGGACCAAATGCGCCTTGGTGTTAAATTTGGTAAAATTAACAAGTATTCTGGTAACTAGATGGAATATTTCCGTGTATCAGTGTAAGGTGAGGAAGGGATCTCTGTACAGCACTGCAGATTTGGGACTGCGGTGAGGGGAGGTTTGTAATTCTACTTAGAGGCCAAAGACAAGAGACTAGACTTCACGCACACACCTTTGGTACACTGAGATAAAAGGACTTTACCCTGTGTTTATCTGTGCTATATTCTGTAGGAACATCTTTTATCTCCTGCTTGTTTTGTTGCTCTGTCATTACAAGTCAGATTTGAGTGTCATACTATTTAAATGCAGGAAGAGATGAGATGAAAGGGGAAAAGCCTCTGCATTTAGCAATGTGTTTCTTCAGCTGCCTCACTTTAAAGACCTGTAGGGCTCCTGGCCAGAGCCCTTCCCTCCCCTCTGCAACAACAGGAGGTGGATGTCATCCCGATGCTGCCCTGCCCTACCCCTCCTCTCTTATCCCAGACCTTCCACTGTTCCACGGTTCTCCTTCATACCAAAAAGCAGGCTGCAAGGAGAGCTCTCTCCTTCTACAGCTGGATGTACAACGTGTAAGGGAAGGGGTGAAAGCTATGTGAATAACTGCGTATTAATCTTTCAGCTTACTGTTGTAGTTTTGGAGTTAAAGGATTTAGGATTGACCCTTGACCCTCTCCTCCTCCCCCTCCCTCCATTCCCCCTCCCCACCCCCAAAAATAAATCAGCATTCTTGGCCAAACTGTGCAGAAGAACAGTTTATTTTTGACCATTTTAACCCCCCACCCTGTAAAGCCATTTTCAAAATATTCTGCCATTTTGCATGAAAATATTGTGTTCTGCAAATGTCAAGATGAAACTCCAAAATTAGGATTCTTGATCGAAACAATTCTGAGAAAACAATGCAAAGTAACAAAACTATTTGACCTGAATCTTTGTTTATTAAAAAAAAAAGGTTTGGTTCCTTTTCTTTTGTTTGCACCCATGCAAGTCCTTTACTCCAGTGCTCTGCCCTTGCTGATGGCGTAATGTAGCTTCTCTCAGTTTTCCGCTTCCATTTGGAGTGACTCCCACAAGCAGGTAACTCAAGTGGGCTCTGTAGCTTTCAGCGCCTCCCACAATTCACCTTTCTCACTACTGTTTCTCAGACTTTGCTCAAATGCAACAGGAGATGGTCCCAAGGCGGTGGAGCGGGGCCAGGCCCTGCACATGGCTGCTTCCTGGTGCATCCCTGCATCCCTGTTGTGGTGGGAAGTGGTGTGCTGGGGCCGTTACCAGTCTCGTCAGGGTTCAGAGATTAGTCATAGGTTTCACCAGACCATCACAACTTCTGACATGTGATGGATAGTGGCTTAGCAACTTCATCTGCCAGTTCCCTCAGGACCCACGGATGCATCTCTTTAGGTCTCATCAACTTGTGCACCTTCAGGTTCCATAGATGGTCTCAAACCCGATCTTCTCCTACAGCGGGTGGTTCTTCATTCTCCCAGCCCCTGCCTTTGCCTTCTGAGACTTGGGCACTGTGGCTTGAGCACTTGCTGCTGAAGACTGAGGCAAAACCAGCTGTTGAGTACCTCAGCCTTCTCCATATTCCAGGTAACCAGGACTCCTGTTTCCTTCTGAAAAGGGCCCACGGTTTCTCTAATCTTCCCTGTGGCACGGACACACTTGTAGAAGCTCTTCTTGTTGCTCATGATGTCCCTGGCCAGATTCAATTCTATCAAACAGGGAAATCCACACTTGTGTTCCAATCCCTGCTGCCCCCTGCTCTCCTCTTACAGTAAATGGACACAAGGATTTAATTTCAGCCTTGCATTAGATAAATAATCAATTAGGGAGAAGGGCGAGAAGATGCAGTGGCAGCTGGCAGGTCACTGCCAGGACGCCTGTGGCGAGAGGCACAGGGTGGCACGCTGGGTCATCTGCAGCTGTAAAATTTTATGTGAATGTAAAATTGATGATAAAACCTGCATGTGCCAACTCCCACCCTATTTAAACGAAGCTTTTAAACCCTTCTCAGATATGCATCTTGTTATAAATCCTCCCACCCCCTTTATTTCCACCTCGCTGTCTCCCTCTCTTTTTGTCTTCCAAAAGGGGAGTAGTTAGAGGTAAACCAGACAGAATCCTTGAAGTTGGCCATGAAAGTCTAACAAAGGAGTTGCCCGGATCTTGTATCCGCAAAGCCAAGCTGAGTCGCTGGAGCTTGCTCCGAGTTGGCACAAGGTTTTTGGTATCATGTCCACCTCTGCCCATTGACACAAGGGTTACTTGCCCTGGGTGAAGTGATCAATAAACTTTTACATGGCATACTCTTTTTTTTTTTTTTTTTTTGAGTTTTATCTATGAAATTAGAGCTGGGAAAATCAATTTGTGTAATGGGATCTCTAGTCACAGATCCTTTGGTATTCAGTTTATACCCTCTAGTGACCAGAGCTTTTAGTACCTTTTAATGCTTTGAAACAGAGACAGTGTTGCCTGTTCTTGTGCTTTTACTGAGTCTTGAGATATTTGGTCTTGTGTTTATAGCCCCAGCTCCTGGAGGCAAATGACTGCAGGAGAATCTTGGCTTTTGTTTTAAAGAGTTTCTAGTAATTGTGGTTTGAGAGAATGGCTTTAAAATGTGATCTGGCTCCACTGTAAAGACTCAGGAACTAGAAGGCAAATAAAAACTTAAGTTAAAAAAAACACAACCCCTATTATTTTTTGAACTACTTGTGGTTTGGGTTATTTTTTTTTTTGTGAGGGTGAACAACTTATACTCACTGTCCATATATCTAAATATCTAATATCTGGAGATGTTCACTTGTATTTTTATCATTTGGAAATTGAGGTCTAAGTAAGGAATTGGCAAGCAGCTACCATCAACTACAAGATATTTGAAACTCCTCTTCTCCTCCTGTGTTTCTTCACTTGCTGCAAATCCAATGCAAGCCAAAGCAGCAGAATGCTGGGCTGTGGGAATGGCTTCTCATGGTGAATTTATTCCCACTTTGAACAGCTGGAAGTGACTGTAGGAACTTCTGCAGCTGGAATCAAGGAAATGCACTCCAGGCTGTAAAAGGATGGGCAAGAGGTGATACGGGACGGAGTGGTTTGAATGATGGTGGTGGTTTATTGGTCAGACAAGGAGGGGAAATGACTGTCATTATCTGAACAGTTGTAACTGGCTCTGTGTTTAATTTCTATTTTTTTTTAAGGCATGAAAATGGTATAGATTTATTTTTATTTCTATTTCTATATTTTCTTGGTCAAGCCAGCATGTTACACTTTGTACAGACAATCAGTGCTAGACGAAGATTTGCTGTGTGTCAGAGTAGCCTGCTGGGCTATAAATGCTGGTGAGGAAAATGGAATTGGTGTAATTAACTGTTCACAGGAGCTTCTCTGGGAGTTTTTTCTGTTCATGGGACTGCCGTTGTCCCCTTTCACTCCGTGAGAAAGCTGCAGTGCCTGCTGTCCCAGTCCACACACCCACGAGCATCACTTCTCTCGGACCATGTCAGGAGTCCGAGCTCTCTGTGCATCTGAGCTGTCTCTTCCAATCAGTGTCCAGAAAGCAGTTCTTGTTCTCTAAAGTACAGTTTTTGTAGACGAGAAACAGCCTGAATTTGTGAGGTATTGTTCAAATGGGATGTTTCACACCACCTCTGAGGTATCTGACTGCAGCTGGCCGTGCCCAAGCAAGCAAATGGAACGGGAGAGTTTTGCAGTGCGCGTTAACTCTGTTGTTGCAGATCTCTGGTAGAAACCTCAGCCTGCCTGTGGATGGACCAGAAGTACTAAACCAACATTTCTAAATGAATAAGAAGGGTTTCTGTGACTGTTTTTTTGTTCATAGCCCAGCAGAACTCTCAAACACATGTGCAGTCTTGAGGAAGTGTGTAACATCTTAAGTGAATTTGTTTCAGCTGTGTTCACGCCTCTTCGTCAAGTACTTCCCAGGAAAGTTTGGACTATAAAATCCTGCTGGTATGAAAGCTTTTTTTCCTATAAAGTTTAAAGTTGAGTGCAGCAGTATTGCATATCCCAAACTAATAGTTTGCATGTGCGAATCAAAGTATTAAGTTCACAGTTTTTGACCAAAGCTAATGTTTATTATGTGACACAACCTGTGTGTCGCTTACCTGTTCAATCACAGAGTTGACTCATATGTCGTGGAATCATGATCTGTAGAGCAGTGAGATTTGCTGCTTGGAAGAGGTTAAATTAATGAAGTAGTTTGTCTGTGATACATGATTAGCTGATCAAAATATATCCTTTTTTTTTAAAAACAAAAATTAGGTGATGGCAGAAGGGATAACTTGCTTATCTCGATGTCCACATCCATGTGTTCCTGGTCTTTTAGTAAATTCATCTCCAGTGTAAAAACTCACAGATTTCCATTCTTTAGATTGGGACAACTCAGATTTCTGGACTTGAAAGCAGTTTCAGACAAAGTCTAAGAAAATGGATCCTGTTTAATATTGTAAGGTCATCAGCTGTGTTGGGGAAGGGTCACATCTTCTGTCAGCAGTTACTGGGCGTTAAGCAGATATATCTGGGGCTAGATGATTTAAAGGCGTAATATTTTTCAGTAGTTAAAAGATGCCAGCTGAGTAAATAAACCCAGACCATCATGTACAAGTTCTCCTTCTTCCCAAAGTTCATTAGTGATAACGAGACTCTTGGTATTTGGATAATAAATCCGTGATATAACGGCTGTTGTAAGCAGGTTGAGGCACTCAGATGGTGACATTAATGGTGCAACTACAATAACATTTGAAAAGAATCTTTTTGGAGGGGAGAGGAGGGGAGGAAGAAAGGGCAGCCAAGTGCGAGAGCATGGGGGACAACTTAATCATCGCAATCCTCCATGCAGAGTGCATCCACCACCTACTCACAACACACTGATTGTATTTTCTGTGTCAGTTCTTTGGAACAGGACTGTGAAGAGTGTGTAGGAGAAAGGAAGAGGTAAGAAATGGGTACATTACCTGTCTGAACCAGTTAGTCTGGTCGCATCAGTTACAGCAATCAAGTTACACGGGCTGAGTGAGCTACTCGCTGTCGGATGAGCCTCAGTAGCTCTCAGTGGATGTACATGCTCGGTTCTTCCACCTTCACGTGCCTTGCTGCAAGGATGTGCTTTGCAGGGAGCTACCTGCGTGCATGTTTGGGTTGTGTGAACACATCCCGATTTCCACGGCAGTGGAAAAATGATGCTTGAAAATCTTTGCAGGGAAATGCTAAAACCCCTAGAAAAACAGTTGTAGACCTGTTGTACTTCAGGACCTCATTGAGTCAGGGGCCACTCATGATTTTTGGCACCGAAACCCTTTTTTTTGTTAAATTATTAATCAGCGGCTCCTCCATTAGGTATAGAAACCATGTCTGTCTGTCTGGTGTACTGATCTGATAACGTCTGGCTCTCCACCAGCCTTCTCCTTGGCCAGTGGAGCAAAAGAAATGCAGTTCTGAAGCTGCCCCTTGTTTTCTTTTGGCCCGTAAGCTGCTCAAAAAGGGGAGAGAATCACGAGTGGGCTGAGCAGGCAGCGTGCTGGGGCTGCTGAGCACGGCGATCAGTGCTCCTCTGCAGGGAGATTTAGTGGGATTGAGCTGTAATTTAGCGACTGTATATAAAAAAAAAAATCTTCAGTCCAAAATCAAATCCATCTTAACATCTTTGTGGGGCAAAAAAAAAAAAAAAATCCAATGTATGACTAAATCTCTCCTTTGCTTAGAAATTATCACAAAATAGTTCCCATATTTCTACTGGGTGGATAAGGATTTTGCCTTAATAGGATTGAAAATTTAGAAGTGCCAGAAGCTTGATTTACTAGAGACAAAGTAGATGCTTTTAGTAATTGCCGTGGAGTGTTTGCAGAGCACCTGGAAGGATATCAGCTTCACTCAGACACATTTTCAGTGGAAGAATAGTCAACTTTTTGACTCTTGACTTCTGTTTATTGCAGCTGAATTAATTTATTTAAAAATCTGGGTCTTTTCCTCCCCAGATTTTAGGCCAAGTGTAAATTAGCAATGTGGGTGGCAGTTAATACGCAAACTTTGTATAGTTCCAGTAATATCATGGCCTTCTCCCCCCACCCAGTTTATAAGTTACTTTTGGCAATAACAACCCATGTCAAATGTGAACTGCTCTCTGATCAGGTTACAGCCTAGGAAGGAGCCAGAATTAGGTTTTTCTCTCATAGGACTATGGTGGAAAATAGAATCAAAATTAACAGATAAATGAATAAAATCTCAAGGACAATAACTGAATAAACATGTCTGCTAAGCAGTTTTCTAAGAGGAAAATCTGGCATCTCTCATTTACGGAGAAATATTGAGGAGGAAAGCATATGTGGAGTCCCTAACTGCTGAGACCGAACAAGCAGAGAGGTAGAAGCTGGTTTGCAATGTCAAACACCAGGTTCTTGGTGTAACTTATCTAAAAATTTGCACTCCAGAATCTATTTTCTCAAACTGGTCTGACTGATCTCACTCTGCCATGCGATTCCACTGACCTCAGTGGAGTTTGCTGTAATGCTCTGCTACCGATGGCAGTGTTGAAATTACCCACCTGAGCCAAAATCCCTCACCTTAAGAGACAAGGGGAGTGGCTGTAGGGCACTAGCTTTGCTTGATGAGCTCCCAGAAGGTGCACTCCTTCCCCTGTCCTCAATGTTTTAAAAAGGACACTGGAACATGTGAATAATATTTAAATATTAGAATAATATTTAAAAGCATACATGGAGTTACATCCAGTTAACAGTCAGTCACATGTGGTGTTCCCCAGGGCTCAGTACTGGGACCAGTTTAATATCTTTACCAATGACCTGGACAAGGGGATCGAGTGCCCCCTCAGTGAGTTCACAGATGACACCAAGTTTTGGGGGAGTGCTGGTCTGCCTGAGGGCAGGAAGGCTCTGCAGAGGGATCTGGACAGGCTGGATCCATGGGCTAAGGCCACTCTATGAGGTTCAAGGCCAAGTACTGTGTCCCGCACATGGGCCACAACCCCCTGCAGTGCTACAGGCTTGGGGATGAGGGGCTGGAGAGCTGCCCAGCTGGAAAGGCCCTGGAGGTGTTGCTCGACACCAGCTGAATATGAGCCAGCATGTGCCCAGGTGGCCAAGAAGGCCAACAGCATCCTGGCTGTCATCAGGGACAGTGTGGCCAGCAGCATTAGGGCAGGGAACGTTCTCCTGGACTCAGCACTGGTGCGGGGGG
>NW_010225453.1:0-17163 GCF_000690775.1 Eurypyga helias | reverse complement strand
GACATGATGATCTTAAAGGTCTTTTCCAGCCTAAAAGATTCTATGATTCTATACTGCTTGAAGCTTAATAATAAAGTGTATACAGGCTGGTGTGCAGGGCCTTTTCCAAAGGCAGTGCTGTTGTAAGAGCGTTATCGTATCGCCCCAGGTTATGATCCTGCATTTAGAGTTATCCCCAGACCGACAGCCTGTAAGTCAGCTCACGTACGGCTGGTCCGGTGCCTCTTGCGTTACTCAGGAGCTCTCAGCAGCCTTTGGTGGGGCCCGGAAGGACTTACAGTATTATGGGCCAGGAGCAAATGGCAGGATGTGCCCTGTATTTTTGGGAACTGAGGAGAGTAAGGGGGCTCATAAAAATAAATATATTTAATAGCACAGAATGAAACGACAAATTGAAATTGCGCTGAAATCCAATTCTGGGGTTTTATAATCCACAGAAACTTATTAACTTCAGAGACCTGTGCAAGCTGGAGAAAAAGTTAGCTTTCCATTCCTTCCCCAAAACACAGAGAATTTAGAGCATTTTTATGGTGAATTTTAGGACAGTGACCTGGGCAATGTGTTTAGTTGCTTCACTTGCCTCATAAAACCCAGTTTATACAGTCCTGGAATCAGTCCTGTTCTGTTTTGGGCTTTCCAGAGCAGGGACTGCCAGTGGAAGCACTTTATGACACAGAGCTAATGTGTCAAAGGGACATAGACCAGGACTATTGCATTCACCTCCATGGTCAATAGGAAGCAGATATTTAGACATAAATAACCCTTACTGTGGGATGGGGAGAACCCCTCTCTGCAGTCCAAGGGTTGAGGGCACTTGTTTGTTCTCCAGGACCTGAATTTTGAGTTTATTTACACTAGGTAGCACAACTTGAGCAAGAGACACATGTCAAAATACCTCAAAAAGGAATTTGATGTGCCCTGTACAGTTGGCTCAATTGGGCCAGGGATTGGCATATTCTGGTGTTGAATTTTCTGTAGTAGTGTTTGATTTTTATTGTGTACCTATTCCCACCAAAAAACCTCATTTTGAAATACCAAATGCATCGTTTCATTGCTTTATAGCTGCAGTACTTTCAGTCTCCTAACTTTCTTTTTCAGGGAATAAACCCTCTCCCCTATTTCCCGATCTAGTTCTGAATCTGTGTGTTAACTCTGTTCTCCAGCTCCCCATGCTGAGCGTGCAGCCGGAGCAAAAAGGGCCAGACTGTCCGAAGGCTGACGGGTGGGAATGTGCTGAATGTTGCACACTTGGAGGTGAGTGAAAGCCACGTCTCCTCAAGCCGGATCCCTCACTCGCTGCTTCTGTCTTTACTCTGGACCTTCGGTTTCTTGAAGGCTGGTTTATTTTCCTATGAACTTCTGGAGAAGCCTAAGGAGGAAAACATCTGGGACATGGAAGAGCAGGGATTGACTTCAAGAAGAAAAGAAAATGGGTTTGGGGGAGTTAACTCTTTTTCACCCACCCAGATAGATCGATTTCTGGATTACCACTTGAATGCCTACTTATTTTAGCCAAAGGTGTCTGCTTGTAGGCAATCTTTCTGCAGCTTTTGCAAGTGTTCAGCTCTACAGAGAGCAACTATTATTGCTCGTTCTTGCACTGATACGGTAACTTGCACTGCGGCCACGGCTGTCCCGCCAGCCGAGCAGTCGCAACGTGCACATTGCTACCCTGCCACAGTGGAGGCAAAGGAGAAAAATCGGAATTCAAGCCCTGTCTGAAAAGTAAAAGGGACAAATTAGTTTCTTGTCACTGCGCTGCAATAAATACATTGTCATTTTTATACCCCAGTGAATCATATTCTCCATTTCCCCCGTAACTATTATACAGTCTGCTGGCAGTACATCATTTTTTGGTAATTTTATTTTCACCAATTGTTTTATGAAATTTTTGAGTTTTATGGACACTAAAACAAATCTAGCCTGCGAGTATTATAGCCCTTTAAATCACCGGCAGGAAATCTCAAGGTTCCTCCAGACTGTGAGAGAAGGAAGCTTTAGGAAAGAAAGATTGCTCCTAGCTTATAAACTGAGCAAAAACCCAGAGATAAGTTTGTAAAAGGGACATACATCATCACTGGTGAAAACCAGGACGTAAAACAACATCTCTCCGCTCAACTCCCTTAAGAATAAAAATGGATTTTTATTTAGCAGAAACACTGAAGTAGTTGGGGAAAGCTTTTCCATGCTTTCTTAACCATAACAATCCTTATTTCCTACAGAGCCACTGTGGCAGGCACCGCCTTGGCTAAATTGCAGTTAGTTGTAGTCCCAGAACAGTGGGAACCTGGCAGAACCCCCAGATTCTAACCTGGATGCCTGCAGCGCTTGGCTCAATTTGTTCCTCACGATGCTGAGGAAGCGGTGGCACCTGGGCACGGGGACAGGGATTGGGCAAGTTCTCCCTTCTTGTCTGTAACCTTTGCTAATGTCTGTCGTTCCTAATCCTCCTGGGCTTTTTTTTGAGAAGGTTTTGCCAGTTGCCCATTTCAGACAGCAAATGGGAGGCAGAGACCTGCAGGGCCAGTCTGCTTGTGGTGGGCTTGGTGCAAACCCCCAGGCCTGGGAAGGCTGGTACAGACCTGGGGAAGCTGCTGTGGTCCAGCTCTACCTGCCATCAGCAGGTATCTCTGTCCTTACAGAAGAAATTACTTGGCTTAGGCTTTCTGAGGAGCAGAGGGTTATGGCTTCCAAAACTGAAATCAAAACTGAGTCACGGTATGATAAAAGCTGATTATTAAACTTTTTGTAGATAAGGTCTTGGTTCTCGATAGATTGCTTGATGCACTGTGCATACCTCTGAATATAAGAAATCAAAACTAGATGAGATGGTCTTGCTTTGGTGGAAACATTGAACAAGAACTTTAACTGAAAGTCTGACAGGTGCAGACAGACAAGCTCTCATCCCAGTTCTGACACGGACTCACATTTTCTTTGCAGTCTCGAATGAATTATTCCTTTTCACTTTTCCCTTTTTTATTCTCCTCCTAATATTTTTAAAAACTCTGAAGATGTTTAGATTAGATATTTGTTTTGTGAATTGGATGAAGCATTGTTTTTAGACCAAATTCAATCACTTTTGTTCCTAAGATTTTTTTTTTAAAACAGATAATGAAAATAAGAAATTTGAAAAAGAATATAAAAATGTCTGCTCTGTCTCAGACCTGTGGTCCACTGTGGCCAGAAGCGGAACAGTATAACTGTATATGCCTATAATATTTCTCTCAGTATATCCTTCCAGCAATCTATTATGTAGGAACATACGAGCCAAAGGGAACACATTTGTTAATGGCCCTTGATGGATTTTTCCTCTGTGAATTTATTGAGTTGAACATATGTACGCTCATGACTTCCACAGTATAATGTGGGAATGACTTCCACCCTACAACATGTTGTGTGATGGAAAAACTGCCTTCATTTTTCTACTTTCAGACTCCCTCCTTGGCTCTCTTTTCATCTGATGCCCTGCTTTTTGCTTTGCAAGAAACTATGAACTATCACCACCAGTTTACCTGCCCAATGATGCCCATGAGCTTAAGATTCCTACCCTTATCTTACCTGTCCATCCCTTTCCCAGCCTGAGAAGCCCAGGCTGACTTCTAATTTTTGGACCAAAAACCTTCCTGAGGGAATGCGGGTGCTGCTCCCAGAGTGAGGTTGGGTTTACACGCTGTGGATTTGGGAGGCTGTAACAGCAACCATTGTGTGTTGGCTAAAAATCAAGAGTGGGTTGAGGCCCACTTCAACCTTTTCCTCTTAAAAGTCCAAAAGAATGAAACCAGTAAAATGACGTCCCTGAGTAAACGGTGTTTTGGTTGCAAAACGAAACCTTCTGAAAAGCAAGTACAAGCTAAAAATCTGTATTTGTTAATGCCCCCAGATTATGACCGTCAGACTGTATACTCCGAATAAATCAGTAAAAATAAACATGAGGCCCGTTTCCCAGCTCTGTTTTTATATTACCCGAAAAGCAAGACCTATTGGTTTGAAACCAGACGGACTTTGACTATTTGCAGTCCTGGTTTTCAGAGCTGCTGTGCATTTTGTCCATTCAGAACAGGGTGGTGCTGCTCCGTGTCTCCGACACGTTGCCGTCTGGGTGTTTTGGGGGAAGATAGCTGTAACAACCTGAGGATCACCTCCTGCCCTCGCGGATGGTGATTTTTCTCCTGACTGACATGAGACCATCTTCTGTCCTGAGGATTTATACCATTCTCTGTTCTAATAGTGGTCGAACGAGTGATATAGGTGAAGCACTTCCTAATTCGAATGGTTGTGAAGGAAAGCTGAGAGGAAAACACGGCACAACCGAGTGAGGAGTGAGTGAGTAGATGTGCTCACCACGTCGTGATCCCTTTAGGAGTGCTGGTTTAAAAACAGATCAGTGCTGGGCAATAGTCATGACATCTGAGGTGTACGTGTATTGGGCCAAAAGGTTTTACACCAGTATGACTTGTCCTGTGATGGGAAGGGAGTTAACCCTAGCTGTGTAAAGCAGCTTCACGTCACTGGGGCTGTAGCCATTGCAGCGGCACCAAATGCTTCGCTGAAAACACTCCTCCCCAGGGTTTGGTTTGCAGCCTTCCCGCTGTCTGTCTCGGACCTTTTGAGAAGGGGATGGAGCAGCTGCAAGTGAATCGTAAGGATGGATTTTGCAGGAAGAAAGCGGCTGTGGAAGAGGGGCTTGCAGCTCTATCCACACTGCTTGGGAGAGAAAAGGAATACCCCGATATGGGGTATATAAAAGGAATACCCCGAAAATACCCCAAGCCTGTTGTGGTAGCTGGTGTAAGAGGAGGTGCTGTGGCCCAGCCTGGCTGTCTGCTCGCTGCTGGGGGTCTGGGGCTGCCCCCCGGCTCCTGGAAACATGAGCGAGGTGCTGCGCACCCCGTTTGCTTCAGCAACGTTCAGCTGGGACAGACAACAAGTGCACATGGCAGTTTTTGTTGTAACGGCTCTCCAACACCTCCTCTGAAAACAATCCCCATGGCACTACCCTCTCACTTCACTCGTTGCTGCTTTCCCTTCTCTTTGCACAAAGTGCAGTTCTTAATTTTGTGGTTTTACTCTCTGTAGCTAAATTCACTTCTTTTTTTTTTTTTCCCTTCCCCTTTTAGTTTTTCTTCCGTGCTGTTTAATCTCAACTTGGAGCGCCAGAGCTGGTGCAGCATTACAACAGTTTTGTCATGTTGGCTGTCACCGTGCTGACAGCCCCGTGACAGCTGGCAGATGTACAGATGATGGATGTTTTCTCCCTCGTGCAAGGACGATGGGATAAAAGTGCAAACAAACCGGGTAATAGATGGGAAAAGCAGAGCAACGTTGATAAGGCCTGGTCCTGACTCTGTGATGTATGGGAAAGCAAGCTGTGGGCAATTTGTTTCAGAGAAATGAGGGACCCTTTGTAGAGAGGGACACAAGGAAAAGAAGAAAAAAAGGAGAGAAAATAAAGAAAAAATAATAATAGGAGGGGGGAAATACCCAACGCTTGTCTTTATTGTGGCAACACTAGCCTGCTGTTATGGCAATAAGCAAATCTCATTTCAAGGACAGGCTTCAGGGTCCTGGCATGCAAGAGGGACCCCAGGAGGAGGCGTCTGGGCTGGGAACACTGGGATTGTCTTTGCTTGTTTCTGCAGCTTCACTCCTCTCTCCTCTGGCTTGCCAGCAGCGTGTCCTGCTATTTATGGTATCTAGGTGTTGTCTGGAAGAGCTAACCAATGGCTACTCAGGGTATGGGCAGGCAGGTAAACTTTTCAAGCCTCTCACTTAAACTGTAGAGCTGAGAAGTCCTTACATGTGTACGGATTCACATGATGAGGCTACTGGTCGTTAAAAGACCGCGGTGCCCTCATGCTGGACTCCAGTCTGGAGGCTCCACCTTCACGGTGAGTCCTTCCCGCTGGAGCTCTGCCCCAGCTCCCACCTCCACGGCTGCATTCCCACCTGGAAGGAGGAAGGTGCTGCAAGCAGGCACCGGTGCAGGTGGCCTTGAGCGGAGGGTGACATTCACCATGTCCCTGAGAGCAGTGAGCTCTAGGCTGGCCCCAGGCGAATGCAGGGGATGGGTGGGAAGATGCAGCAGCCGCATCCCAGTGCATGGATCCATCTGCCAGGGAAGGCTGACATCCCCCAGCAAGAGTGCAAGGAGGACACTGGTGTTACAGCCTCTGCCATGTCTCTCTGTAGAAGAGGCTGAGCACTGAGAAGCCCTTTAAGATGCAAGGAATGTCTTCCAGGGCTCCTATATGGATCCTGAATATTAATGCCTCAGTGCTGTTATTGCTAACACGAATGTGCGTGCCCTCACACACCCACTTACTGGCATGTACATTTTCAGGATGCCATCGTCTCCCCACGCTTCCCTTCCACCTTCAGTTCTGTCACTGTCAGGGACTTATTTAGGCCCATAATAGTGATAATTTATTACAGCACACTTCCTACGGTGAGTAAATAAGTCTGTCTCCCTTAAACTCCCTGGGCAATTAGAAGAATGAAAGACTGTGCCGTGTATTAGCATTTATTTTCTCCCAGCATTTATACAAGGCCATTTTCTTGCTGACAAATTGTGGGGCAAATTGTTTTCGAGAAAGTCTGTCAGATGAAAAGGTGTTATGATTAAACTGTTGGTGTAAATTTGGGTGACAATAAATCCTTTTATTGCATTAACTGGATTTATTTGCTTGCAACTACCATTAAGGATTCGAAGAAACAATAATAAACAGGTTGATTTTGCACCTGCTTAAGGGTAATTAATATGCACTCTAAAAATAGAGAGTCTGCTTTAAAAAAAAAATAAACGATTTAGTGCTCTAGAGGCTGCTGATCAGGAAATGGATGTGGAATTTGCTGTATGTATATGTTAACATTGCATTAACAAAAATCCTGAAAGGAGACGATGATGCAGTGAATCTGGCTCTGCTCAAATAGAAGCTGTACGGGCTGGGTTCTGCAAGGACGGTCAGGCGTGAGCAGCCCTGTCTTGTGTAAGTGGCCAGTGACCCAGTGGGGTTCAGGCTGTATGACTACACCAGTGCTACGTCCCTGGAGAGGATGGGTAGAGGCAGTAACCTCGGGTCCGCTTTGTGGACATCCAGCTGGGATGGACACGAGGGAACAGGCTCCGGCGGGGAGCTGCTTGGTGTGGCTGTGCTCGGCTGCTGTGAGCCCTCTTTGCCTACAGCCGGCTGAGAGTGAATTTGGCAAGGCTTATGGGCACTTTATTGTTGACCTGTCTCTGCTTTCGCTCCAGCCCGGTATCAGTTCCAGTTTAGAAGGGATTTACAGGGAAGGTTTTGCTGCTAGTGGGCTGCTTGTGGAAAAGCTTTATGTGCTCCAAGCAAAGAAAAGTAGCTTTTTGTTTCAGTAAGAGCCTGGCCCCAATTATCCCTATTGACAGCTTGGATAAAAGGAAATGGCAACATCAGTTTACCTATGTTAAAAAAAAAAAAAGAAAGAAAAAAAATGGAGCAAATACATTGAAAAACGTCTCGGAAGGTTACAAGAATGGAAAGTCCTGTATGTCAAAGAGATCAAAAAATTTCATGTTGCTTTGGGAAGGGAAAAGCAATGGGCATTATGAATAGATAAGGATAAGATAAAGCTAAAATAGAGGTACCAAGATCAAAATTGTGTGAGTTGGTTATATATTTAGGTGGGAAGTTAGATAAAAGTAAATCTTTGGGATGTCTTTTCCAAAAAGGGTTTTGGAGAAGAGACTATTAGTTCACAGAAGGAGCCTACAGAAGGGCCTGTAGGACAGGACAAGGGAAGTCAACTTCTGGATATCCATCTTGTTCCCATCTCTGAGGGAATTGGGTGAAAAATCACTGATGAGTAAGTGTTTTCTGCTGTCCTGGGTTCATCTCATCATTTTGATCTCCCACTTTTAGTGCCGAATGAGACTCTCTTCTTCCCTGCCCTCAGCCTCGTCTACAGAGAGGTGTAAACAATTAGGCATAGTTAGCTGAAATAACTAATAGCAATATAGCTCTGGATATTAGGATAGTGATAGCAAATAGAAATAGGAGCCTGGCAGCGTATTCTGGTATTTCTGCTGATATTGAAAACATCTCAGATGCTTCCTTGATAGATCTTGCTTCATCCTCCAAGCTACACTGTTTGCTGGGTTGGGAAAGGGGCAGGGATTGTGTTAGGGCATGCGGTGACATGGAGCAGGTGTGTTTGCTGCTGCTGGTGGGATATTTTTGCCTGTCAGCATCCCTGCAATTTATGATGCCGCTGTTTTCTCCTTCTTCCCTTGGCAGCACTCAACAGTTGTGCCTGTTGGGCTTTGTGGGGGAGATTTTTAGGGTTATTAAGGCTGTGGGTGAGTGTTCTGTGGCCTGTGGAGCAGGGAACAGCTGCTCTGTGGACCCTTCTGGAGGGGTTCAGACTGGGCGTTCATGTGCCTTTGCAGTGCACCCGCATTAAATCCACCACCCATTTTATTTTTCTTCCCTCCTTTTATGTACCAACTATTGCAGTTCTGAGGAAAACCTTCAAAACAAGACCAGATTTCTTGGCTGAAGAAGAGAACATTCAGCTCGTGCTTCTCCTACTGCATCTCAGTGTCTACATGGAGTCACTTCTTTCCTGGATGGTTCATTCCTGTGCAGACAGTGGAAGTTGTTGCCAGTGCTTTTACCATCCAAGCTCATCCTACCGTCCCCCGGTTTGCTGGCTGTAAGCTGGTAAGGCAATGTAAATAATTCCATGTGTATCAAACCAGCCATTGTGGAGGAGAGTTGGGGGTAGTAGTTTTTATTCTGGCAAAACAGACATATTTCTAGCAGAGGGATGCAGGGTGTTAGTGAATTCCAGACCCCAGGGTTTGTGGGTCTGTTGCTGCGCTACAACCAGTTGCACCTTATTACGGCGTTTTTCCGTCTCGTACGGCCACAGTGCGTTACGAGTGGAATTGTTTTTCTTTAATGTTTTTGGTGTTTTTCCACATCTTTAATATTCTTCCACACTCACGAAATAAGAGGGGCAGGATGTACGCTGCCACACCAATGACTGACGAACATGTGCCACAGATTTTAAATTATGCATTTTGGGGAGGGATTTGCTGGCGCAGCTGGTATGTAGGGAAGGGTTGAGATGATTTCACAGCTGCTTTCCAAAGCAGAGAAGCTGCTTTTCATCTGCAGTTGGCTTAGACATTGTGTTTAAGGTGCCCAGCACACAGGTTTGCACCAGCATTAGTGTACCCGACCCTCAGCCCTGCTGCTGTCACCTATGGGGGTGTCAGGGTCAGAGGAGACGACCTTGGCCACTTATTTCCAAGTTGCCTACAGATCTCCCTCTTCATTCATCCTGACTGTTGGACTGTGCACTGCCTCATTTGACAGCCCATCAGCCTCCCTCCCACCAAGAGCTAGTCAGAAATATTTTGGTCAAAACTGGTGAGGAACATGCTGATGATGTGTAAGAGGGATTTTTTCCAGGAATGCATCAATGTGAATAATGCCTTCAATTGGAATATTTCTTAGATACAGGATTGCATTGAGTTAGGTTTCTGCCTTACCCCAGAGAGACATTTCATAACCCACACGCGGCAGGAGCTCTGGCTGTTTCAGATGCTCAGGTGGGGTGAAGGCAGGCTGTGGCCAAAGTCCTGCTGCCCACGGCTGTTGACCATTTCGGGCTGATGGCACTGGTTTCTATTTCTCACCGAATTTTCTGCTAAGTAGTTCATGATTTAAAATCCTGAGCTCATTTATTACAGCAGTGAGTAGAGCGGAGACCCAGGGGCCGCCTCCCTGCACCGTGCTGGTAGAGCAGCAGCAGGTCCTTCCCTCCTGCGCTCTGCCGTGCCTGCTGGCACTGGGAATTGGTGATGGGTTGCTTTTACTTCCTCTTTAAATATTTCTCGCCTGTGTGCAAAAAGATTTCTTTCTTTTAACCTTGAACGTTTTTCCAGGGCAAGGGCACGCATTTCTACACTATTCTACTTCTACCACTGACTTTGTTGCATAAAACTGTTGCCTGTTAGTTAATTTGGCACAGAAGTTTTCAAACAGGGATGTGTGGAGCAAAGTGGCTCCTGCCACAGTTTGACAAGGTTATCCGAGGGTAATGTGGTAAATATTTTTCATCCATTAGCGGATTATAAAAATGGTGCATCACACTGCTGCTTGGCATCGAGGGGGGATGGAGAGCAGGAGCACGGTTGTTAACTTACGAGGGTAAGGTACCATCACTCATCTGGCTGATCCGGGAGACAGGGCTCACAGCAACGTCTGACTTATGCATGAACATGTGTTTATATTAAAGCTAACTATTCAAACCCAGGAAAGCAGCAGATCGCTTTGGATTTTCCATATATCTCTTTTGCTTTCTTTTATCTGTTTCTGATTCTCATTCTCTCTTCCTAAGGGTTTCCCTTAAGTTTTTATTTATCCCAACTCCATAAAAACAGCACAAAACATTAGGAACACCATGGACCACATCAGTGCTTGGTCCTTGTGCTCCCTTCCCTCCTTCTGTGCAGCCTGACCTGCCAGTTGAGACCAAAAAGGATTTTTCCTGTACAGGGCCTCATTCTGTATTGACCCCTCATCATTACTGTAATAAAAAAGATTAGTAATATAAATCGTAAACTATTTACTACAGTGTTAAACACAGAGAGTTGTAATTCTGTGCAGTTATTCTGTGCCCTTCCCACAAAAAGCAGGATGCAACCTCTTTGTGTAAAATGATACTGAACCACAACTACCTTATAATATTGCCACATTATTCTATAGTTATAGTTCTAAACACCACAGCTTTTATCAATTTTACTGGGTAGGTTTCATTCTTACCATAAAGAACACAGTAATTTTTAATAGGGGTAGGTGGTGGCTGAAGAAAATGGTGCATAAACCACTGCTGACGGATTGGGCTGTACCAGCCTGGGGCCCGAGTCTTCCTTGCCTGTCTTTGGAAGGACATTAAATTCTCCATCTCTCTGTACTCCAGTTGTGTTTCCTTTGTTCATTTGCTCAGAGATGTTGGCAGCCAGGGGCTTTCTGGGTGCACCTATAATTGGGGTGCGCTTTGGATCAGGAAGGCACTTCTGAAGCAAATCTCTTGGCTGTCTCCACTTGCTGCATTTTGGTTTGCTTTCACATCTTGGAGTGTCTGACCTAAATCCCTTTAAAATGAAGTGAAATGGAAAACGGTCTTCAAGCGTGTGACTGCGGCCACTAAGGGGCATTTAATGCCATGGAATCAGGCTGGCAATAATCCCGAACAAAAAACCTCTGAGCTGTGGTAGTGTGGTCCTCGGGTGTCTGACTCTGCGACTCTTCTTCTAGTGCTCTGCATTCCCTGGCAATGTGGACACGGTCCTTTGGGTTGAGGGACATCACCTGCTGAGTTCGGACCTGGACAGGAGGGACCATCCCCTTGACTTTTCAGATACTCCAGTACCTGAAGGGGCTACAAGGGTGCTGGAAGAGGACTTTTTACAAGAGCCTGTAGTGACAGGACAAGGGGTAATGGGTACAAATTGAAAACAGGGAGGTTTAGATTAGATATCAGGAAGAAGTTCTTCCCAGAGAGGGTGGTGAGGCACTGGAACAGGTTGCCCAGAGAAGCTGTGGGTGCCCCATCCCTGGAAGTGTCCAAGGGCAGGCTGGATGAGGCTTGGAGCAACCTGGTCTAGTGGAAGGTGTCCCTGCCCATGGCAGGGGGGTTGGAACTGGATGGGCTTTAAGGTCCCTTCCAACCCACACCATGCTGTGATTCTATGATTTGGGAGCTGCTTGTGCCCTGCTCTGGGCATTTTGGGGTGCAGGCCCCCATTCAAAGAACGTTTTTAAACGGAAGATGTTTACAGCTTTCTGCTGCGGGCTGGTTTGGAAAGCCCAAGCACCCTCTGGCAAGCAGCCTTGTGCGCACAGACACGTGCGTGGCATTACTGCAGACTGCAGCCATCCAACACGCAGGCACGTCCTTGCCCTTCGCCAAGGCTTGGCTCGCCCATTCGTGGCACTCGTAAAAGTTTCGAGATCGTTGTTTCCATCCCCTCACTCGCCCCCCGCCATCCAGACGGATGCGCTCCCTCTAATTCCTGCCTCCCCTTCCGAACAGCAGTGATCTATGGGTGCTCAGCGCCGCAGCCACGTTAATGGCGAAGCCCCTGCAGCAATGAGGCTCCCGTTTGGTGGGACTTCTGTCCATTTAATTAAGAAATGCTACTCATACAGAACTGAATGCACTAACCTAATTTACTGCCGTGTCTGTCTGTCTCTCCGTCTAGCCTTTTGTCTCTCCCTGCATCCTACACAACGCCATTGGATCTTATTACCCGAGCTAGGTAGATTCTTGCTTGGCTGAGCCGAGATCAAAAAGTAATTTTTCTTTTTGCAACAGCCGATTAGAAATTCATTTATTTTCACATTAGACATTTGACCAATATCTCCCTCCCCCCAATGAACCGATTCCCCCCCAACTTCAGCGATTTAGCTCCATTTGTATAGTCTGCATAATGGAAGACAGTGAGCCTGTTAGAAAAATGTGGCCCAGGGCAAAAATTAAATGCAGAATCATGTATCAGAAATGAGATGTATTTACTATTGTTTTTGAAAATTAATGGTGCATTTTTAGTTTTTATAATGTAATTTAATGATGCAATTCATCTAATAAAAAAACACATTTTAACTCAGTCCTACAGACCTACTGGGGCAGGACAAAATATACCTTTCAGATGTAAGATTTTTAAAAAACGCTCCGGGCTCCTTTTTTTGAATGCAAAAAAGAGAAACTCTTTGCGTGCTTTGGCTAACAGCTGGGGTATCAGCAGGAGTCCAATAAAAAGGACATTTTTCTTTCTAAATATTGGTGTTTGTGCAGCATACAATAATATTATAAATGCAGCAGTGGGTTTGAAGTACAATGCTGCAGCTGATTATAGAATGCCATATGGTGCTGGCATGTTAAACTGATGCAGATTGAACACAGACTGCAGCTCTAAATGCTGCGGGCCGGCGACTGCGCTGAACTAGAATAAATATACTATACAGTGTCAATACACGGAGCTGTCATGTTCGGCAGCAAAAAGCAAACCGTGTCAAAATAACACGAACTGATTGAAGAAAAACCCACAAAAGCCAGCGCTGAGCACATGTTCCTTCCCAAGAGTGGCTCTCGGTGGGTTTGAGTCGGGGAAAGGTCTTACCCACTTTCTCAGAGCGCTGTTTGACTTTGGTAACCCAGGAGCAAGGGCTGAGAGGAGCCCTGAGTGCCCCCGCAGTGTGTTTTACCGGGTGCTGACAGAGCGCAGAGCACAAATTCTGCTCCAGCTCCGTCGTAGGGAAATGCTCGTGCCTGTGGTTTTTGTGTTTAGAATATTAAAACCCTCTTTATCCCTTTTGCATCGTGACTTTCGGCTACCTTACGAAGTTCTTGTGTTACGTGTGCTCTCGTAAAGGTTTAGGAGGTCACAAACCTCCTAAAAGTGCAGTTTTGTAATAGGGACAAGAACGGTAAAGGGGTGCTACCTGCTCCTGCCAGTGCTGCCAGCTCCTCTGGGATTTGGGTGAGGCTGAAAGTGGACCTGGCTGGGACACAAAACTGAGGTTTTGCCTTAAACACTGAGCTGGAGGTGGGGGGAGTGCAGTGGCGAGAGGATCGGCTGCTTTTTTTCAGTAGGAACACAGGCTTATGCTTGACATCAACTGACCACGGTAATTCCCACTTACTTTTTTAAAGGTGCTCCTAGAAAATACATTCGGGTTTGATTTCTAGCTTTAAAATATGTCCCAATCTCCTTCTGCAAAACCTTATTTTACAGAGAAAACTTGAAGCTGATGCTACACATAGAGTATCTAACAGCCTTTTAAGATAACTGCCTTCCGGTGGATATTAAAAATGTGCATTTACCGGGAACAGTTGAGCTTCACTAGATCAAAACTACCAATTTGACACTGAAGTAGATTTTGGTGCAAGGCTGGGAAGGAGGAGAAGTCTATTCATTTGTGGATGAATTAAGCATCCATTTTTCTTTGTTTCCTGGCTCCAGTGCATGATTTCCCAGAGGGCACAAGGAGATGGCTCCTGTGATAAGTTAAGAGGGAAGGTCTCTTATAAACTCTGGCACGCCGCTCCTGGAGGGATGCCCTTTGCTGGTTATGAGAGGTTTAGTGAATGGAAATGTGAACCAGTTTGTGTCGAACAAGGACCCACTGTTCAAGTCCCTGCCCATTTTATAAGCACACAGGTAAAATACTGTGGTTGGGTCACTGTTTGGGCAGGTTTCATTGAATCCAAATCTTTTTCCTTCCCCTTCTGGCCTATCTCCATTCCCACGTGTTATTTAGCCTGACTTCCAGACCTAGAGGCTGGATTTTCAACCATCCCAGCCAGCCTCAAGCAGAGGGTCTCTGTGATGTTCTTGCCCTTTCCAGATTACAGACATAAGAGGCAACCTTGGAGAGAGGAGCATGACATCAAGCCAAAGATCCAATCACCCACAAGGTTTCTGGTGACTTACTGCATGCTGAGGCTCACCGTACAGTCCAGGCTGCTGAGCAAAATGTGAGGATCGTGGTGCCTTTTCCATACTAAGTCTGTGTGTGAGCAGTGGCAGAAGTGAAAATGTTTGACCTTTTGCATGGTTTTCTTGTGCTCCACAATCTAAACAACATAGAGAAATGTGCCCAGGTTACAAATGTAATAGATTATTTTAGTATTTTTGTTTTTATTTTTGAAATGGAGCTAGCTAGGTAACTTTATGACCACCATCCTGTTTATAGCTTGGTGCACTGGAGCTGGGGTGATCCCAGCACTGGATTGACAGCTGGACAAGGAGGTCCCTGGCTCCTGCAGCACCGGTGTCCTGTGCTGTCTGGTGGCTTTGTAGCACTTGGGCTTCTCTCTGCCGCCTTGGTGGTAGGTGCCAGATGCAACAGGGACTAATCCAGTCTTGGCTAGCCGGCAGCAGAGACTAGGCTTTGACAGCCTAATGTGTATTGTGGATTTGTCACCTCTATTGGATTTAAACTCCAGTGAGACAGAAGTCTGATTCGATGTGGCAAACCCTATACAGGGCTTGATACTGGGAAATCAGGGGTGTTTATGGATTTAAGCTAGAAATAACACTTGTGTTTTACAACTGGATGGTCCCTGACTCAGAGACTGCAGACTAAGTAAAGTAAAATATTGGATGTAAGGAATATCTCAGGTGGATCTATTCAGTGAAGAGGTAGATCACTGCTAGGCTCTGACCTCTAGATGTATTTTATATTGTGAAAGAAACTGAAAAGAGTTTATTAAGTGTTAGAATTTTTCTTTGCTATGGCTTGGTGTAGGGTTTAGCAGATAAAACTGCTCAGGACAGAAATCCAGAAATGAGCAGGCTGGGGTCAGAGGAATGTTACTCAGAGAGTTACTCTCACGGGGAGACAGAGGTAGATAAAATAAACACGTTTTTTACAGCTGAAGAATTCATTGACTTTTAACATGGTGAGTGAAAGAGTTGAGATAGACCTTACGTGCTAACTTTTTTTTTTTTAATTAAGCTAATTTGCTGGAGGTCTCATTATTTGGTGCAGGCTGTGTATCAATAAATTGGCACTGATTTCCAAAAAAGCATCACATAGTTTTGCAATGAGAAATCCAAGTGCCTGGGAGATGATGTTATGGTGTGAATTACATTGCAGAGCGGTTGTCAGCTGTCCCTGTCAGCACTTTTGCAGATGCCATAATGCGCAGTAAATGCTGTGGCTGCAGCTATTTAGGTTTACTGTGGTGGTGGTTTTAGGGCCAGCACCGCAAATTAACAGCTGAAGAAACATATCCCTTTTTCTTGAGCTGCCCTGTCCCTAAACAATGTTTCCCTTGCTGGAGGCTACCACTTCTGTACCTGTGGCTATTTCTTCTCACCTTTTAAAATAAAGCATGTGTGTCCTTTTCCCCTTTTGCTGGTTTACAGAACAGTAGTGTATGTGCTGACTCTCCCATTAGCGCGCTAATACTACAAAGGATGGTTAAAATATAATCCTTTTTGAGGTTAGGACTGCAGGCTCTGATTGCCATCTAGCTACACGCAGCCTGCTCCACAGACCCTACCTGAGATCAGGACTCAGTGTTACCAAGAACTGCAGGACAGTCTCCCTGCTAGACAAACTCTATGGTTTAAATCAGCAGGGCAAAAGAAAACCAGTGTTTATTCTGTTTTTCAGATCAGGAACTGAGATGCAGGATGACTGGAGGACTTGACAGATGGATCTCTTGTGGGGCTGTTTCCCGTGGACTCAGGAAGATGTTTCTCAGTGTACCAAATAGCACCAATAGCAAAGATCCCAGGTGGAATCCAGGATAAATCACCAGGGCTCCCTGGACACCTGACAACCTTTAAGTCAGTAAGTGACCCCGCTATTAAAATGTTAATTAGAGCTAGACTCTTTTGCTAAAATATGGAAAAGCTGACAAAGCACAGCTTTCCTCCACACAGGAATGAGCCTTTCCAGATCACCTGTGGATGTTGTACAGACCACGCGGTGTCTGTGGCCTCGAAAAGGGGATTGCCCCAGAACCTGCCCGTGACCCTCTGTGCACCCTCAGTGCTACACGTCGTCTTCTGAGGTTACTGGCAGCCACCGATGAGGCCCGTCCTGCCCCTTGGGTGAGCCCTGGTCTTGCTGCTGACAGCTTTGGCTGTGTTTACTTTCTGCTTCCCCTTCCGTGTCACTCCACGAGAGAAAAACCAGAGGAGCAACTGATTCATCTCCTGGCGACCTGTGGTCACCCTGCCACAATCTGGGTTGAAGAGAGTGTGATGTCTTAAACCACGAGGTTTACAAATGCCTTTCATTCATGGTTCTGAAATGGTTTATTAATGGGATAAATCTCACTGTTTGTAATGAACCAGCTTGCTATGGCTCTTCCAATACCATAGAGAATTCTCTATCCAGGAGACATCTTCTACCAGGAAATATGTAAATGGATAGCAGACAAATCTGCGAGCCCTTTGCAACTGGTTTGCAGTCCAGATGAACTGGTCACAGTGGACATCTGAGCGTTACCCATGCATTGCTTTCTGAAAACTCCCCTTTCTTGCAGTCAGCCAGGGGATAGACCTTGGATCCTGTGCTCATGGCCGGTTAGTTCTCCTGGCTCTGAGCTCCTTCTGCCAAAGCCCTGCACGGCTTTACCCTCACTTGTGTCTCCCGGGAG
>NW_010225452.1:7300-7617 GCF_000690775.1 Eurypyga helias | reverse complement strand
CACCACCTCCTCTCCCTATTCCCGCTGCAGTTCTCCACCTTCATCAAGACCCAGGTGGCGGAAGGGAAAGGTCGCCTCATGCCCAGCTCTGACCCCGAGAAAGTCATCGCCGACATGTTCCGGAACCAGGACCGCAACCAGGACGGGAAGATCACCTCCGAGGAGCTGAAGCTGAAGACGGATGAGGACCAGGAGAAGGTCCATGAGGAGCTGTGAGGAGCGGACCCCGCTCCCTGCTGGAGACAGGACTCATCCCTGCCATGCCACGGCCAGTCTCCCCACCGCTGCCCTGGGAATCTGCCCCTCCCCAGCCCTGC
>NW_010225452.1:6752-7163 GCF_000690775.1 Eurypyga helias | reverse complement strand
ATCCCACAGGGATGGCAGCACCCGTGTTTCCTCGCACTGCCCGTCCCCTCGTGCTCCCCGGCTCTGCAGACGAGACCTCTGCCATCGAGCGGGATGGGGGATGCCAGGGCCAGACCCTGGAGCCCTGCCCTGCCCCCCCTCTGCTGCCAAACCCCGCTTCGACCCCCTGCTCTCAGCTCCCCATGGAAGGGTTGGGGCAGCCCATCCCCTTCATCCTCAGCCAGCGACTGCATGTCCCGCTCCAGCCTGGGACAAGCAGGAGTTGGGGTTCCCCTCCACTTCTACCGCAGCCTTTTGTAGTTTAGGGTTGGGGTGTTGGGTTTTATATACACGTACAAAATTTGAGAAGCCTTTCACGCCCGTCCTTGCTGCCGGCCCAGCTTCTGCTCCCCTCACCCACCTCCCTGGGAT
>NW_010225452.1:500-6680 GCF_000690775.1 Eurypyga helias | reverse complement strand
TCCAGAAAGCCTGGCCCCCCTCCCGAGACAGCTGGGTGGGACCTGGCAAACCCCCCCCTCAGCCGGGAGAAGGAAAACAAAGCTTCTCCCAGCCTTCAGGGAGCCCTCAGGGAGCAGCATCGTCCCATCCGCATCTCCCCATCCCGCAGTGGCAGCCCTCAGCGACTGAGGAAAATCAGCCCAATTTCGATACCAAAACGCAGCTCATTAACTTGGGTTAATTGTCAGGTTTGCCAGCTGTGACCCTCTCCATCTCCTCCCACCACCTCTAAAAGCTTTTGCACGGTGTGTCTTGCAGACAGAGGTAAAAGAAGTGCGAGAACAGTGCAGAGGGTCAGAGCGAAGCCCTCAAATAAATTCGACCTTGCCCCAAATAAATAATTTCTACTGGTTTCCCAGGAGTTTGCCTGTGTCAGGTGACTTTGCCATGAAACACGCTGGCGTGTCCGGGCAGCGGAGCAGAAACAAGCCTCGCCTGCCCCTGAGAGCACGGTGCCCCGGGGGGATTTTGGGCTCCAGCATCTGCTGGGTTGGGCAGGAGAGGGAGAAACCAAAACTCCGCTCCTGGGATCCTCCAGCCAGGACGGGATGTGTTCGGCTCCAGCGCAGAGCGCTCCAGGCTCCGGCTGGGATGGGTCTGACCTGGAGCTGAGGAGGAGAGCTCCTGGGTGCTGGGGACAAACCACCCATGGCCCTGATTCAGCCGACATTTTTGACATGGAGCACGGAGCCTGCACTTTCAGAATCCACATTTACTCCTCCATCGCATGGAGAGGAGTCACGGCTGGGCCCGGAGCAGCACGGAGATTCAGCCAGAGCCGCTCCCCTCCAAACACCACGGGGAAGGGGCTTCCTACCTGTGCTGGGTCACACCGCAACGAGTACCAGTCCCCAAGGAGCTGGATCGGTCTCCCTGCGCCAGCACAGGCTCCTGCTGCTGCCGGAGAGGGAAGCGGGACGGGATGTGAAGGCAGTTTCCCACACAAGAGTCCGGATTTGCCCCGTGTTGTATCAGGGCTGTTGTAGCTTTACTCTTTACATTCCCAGAGGTTACACAGAAACAAGAGGGTTGTTTTTTGCATTCCTTCTTGGAAAGCCCAGGATCAGTATAGGACAGAAACATGGTAAGTTAAAATATTCCTTAAAGCCCCAAATGCTGCCATTGGTCTCTCCTCCCCCATCCATATCCGGATATGGGGGCTGCCACCAACCCCCCGGCCAATCCTCGGCAGACAAACTTCTTGCTCCGTGCAGCAGCAGCAGGCGAAGCACCAAGCTCCACAGGCACGAGGGGAAAAGCCTTTTTTTGTTTTACAGCCAGAGCTGTAACGGAGCAAGAGGAGGGCTGGGGCTCCTGGGGACCTGGGAGGGACATGGGGCTGGGTGATGCTATGCCCGGCAGGCACCAGCAGAGCTCAGCACGGGCTGAGCCCACAGAAAACGGGACAAGAGAGAGACTTGTTTTCTTAGGAACACAGTAAAACTAAACAGCTTTGATGTAAAACAGGTCTGTCTGCAAGCCACAGCATACCATCTCCTTTTCTGCGCTCCATCCGGAAACGAAACGGTTTGTTGTGGCCTCAGGCGCTGGCTGGGATGAAGCCCGAGCGGGGCACAGGTCAGGTAAAGGGAGCGGGGAACCTTCCTCCATCTCACCTCTCCCGCTCCAGGGCCGGCTGAAGGGGGTTAGTGATGTCGGGATGCACACAACATGTGATCCAGGGCAGGGAGCCTGCCCAGCATCAGGATGGAGTCCAGCTGGTACCAGGATCCACTCCAGCTCCGTCACGGGAAGGACATTCGCTGCCCAGGCGCCTTGCTGAGGGGCCGGAGCTGGAACGCTGCCTTCCCAGCTCAGGTCTCGATAAGAATGTACCGGAGGATCCCGTTGACCACATCCAGCGTCTCGTCGCGCTCCAGCACGATGTCGTAGGCATCCAGGTACTTCCCCCTCCGCTTGCAGCGCGGCCACGGGGATGGGGCGGAGAGGAGAGAGGACTCTGAACACCAGCAGCTGAGAATGAAGATGCTGCACCCACAGCACTGGCATCTCTCAATGCAACCGAAAAGAGGGGTCAGCCACCACCCTGAAATGCCCCAGGTGCACCAGGAGCTCAGGAGACACCCCCAGCACCCCCCCACACACCCCACAGGAGGTCACACGCATCTCATACACCCCCCACATCACTCGGGCAGCTGTCTGCCCCTCTGTGCTGCCCCCCAGGTTTCACACCTGGGGAAGACTGGCAGGGGAGCACCACAACTGCCTCCCCCACCCACCTTGTCGTTGAGAAAGCCAATCTTGAGGATGTTTTCCACACTGGGAACACCATCTGCCATCGTCAGGTCACCCATGGAGTCCCCCAGCAAGATGATGCTGGTCCTAGCGCTCAGCTGCTGGAAATACTCCGTACCCTGCAGCACGCTGTTGTTCTTGTTGTAGGTGTGGATGAGGGGCCCCTTGAAGCGCCTGAGGATCCCCTGTGCAAACAGGACAGACAAGCTGATCCCGCAGCAATCCCTCCACTGTGCTGCAGCCTCAGTACCCTTACGGCATGGGCAAACAGGGAGGATGCTCACAAGGCACCAGCTCTCACCTCCGAGAGCCCCTTGAGGCTGGAAACCCAGCAGCCAGGAAACACCTGGAGAGAGGTCTCAGGAGGCCCCTTTTGCAAGGCAAGCCCTTCCCAAAACTGAGAACAAACCCCAGGGCTGGAGACCCTAGAGACCCCGGTCAGGGCTCTGTGTTGCCATGCAGCTGGTCAGGGGCTGCAGAAAGCCGCACCCAGGGGAGCCCCAGGGCAGAGCAGGGCCCTCGCAGAAGGCAGGACTGTCACACCGTCCCAGCTCTGCCGAGGGCTGCCTGTCCCAACACCCCGCTCGTGGGAACAGAGGGCTTCATTGTAAGAGACGTGCAATTTTCTGATGTGCTTTGGGACTTTTGAGGCTTTGGTACATCAACAACAGCTTTCCAGGCTGCCTTAAAGGACATCTGGCCTTCAGATCAGGAGAGACCTCTGGTTAACTCCATCCTTACCCTGCACCGGGACAGAGCACATGCTCCTGCCACCAACAAGCAAGTCTGAAAGGCCAGGAGTCCCTGAGATCAGGAGCAGATGCTCAGCTGTCCCTGCGCTCTGCCTGCCTGCTTCTCTACCCTCTGCTCTCTCTCGCTGTTGATCCAGCTCCCGGGGAGGGCAGGGGAACCCCACCCTCCCCCCAATTCAGAGGGTTGCTACGAGGGCAGCAAGTTGCAGTTTTTGAAGGCAGAGCAAATGGCGCAGGAGGCCATGACCAGGCTTTAGAGTCCTCCCAGGACCCAGCAAAGGGTCAGCTCTGTCTACAGGGATCAGATGCTTCGAACTGTTAATAGGCAGCTGAGAACCCCGCGGTGCCGTTAAACACACTGCAGCCCCCAGCTCCCGCCGAGCAACTCTCCTCCCAGCAAGCTCATCTCTCTCCTCCCGGCAAGCTCACCACACGAACGCGATGCAGACACTCACATTATCATCAAAGTCCATGTAGTTGGACACCACGTTGACGTTGGCGTAGAAGACATTGGCCTGACGGATAATCTCTTCAAGGATGTCACCGACGCCAGCAGAGAAGATGAACAGCGGGATGTTGTACTTGTGCAGCTGATCAAACAATTCATTGAATCCATCCCTAGAGCAGAAATATCCATTACACCGTATTGCATTACCACCTCCCAGCTCGCAGCCGGTGTACCGTGTGCGGGGAATGCTCTCAGCCCAACTAGGGGCTCATATTTCTGCCCGGGACTTCCCAAAGAGAAACGCACGCGTGAGCTCTGCAACAATCATGGCACCAGCATTTCTGTGGCAGACACTGTGTGTGCAAGGGGTGCGCAGCTGAACCCCAGACCCCTCCTGGGAGCAGCGGCCCAACGGGGAGCTCAGAGGAACACGCAGCACATGAGCAATTTGCCCAGAATCTCCCCAAAGTATCCAGCTTCTCTTCTCAGTGGGGACGGAAGGCACAGGGTGCCTGGACACACACCTACGAGCGTGGGTGCTGCCAGCCCACGCAGAAACCCTGATGTGCAGCAGGATGGGCTGGTTGTGAGGACAATCCGACACACATGTAAGAGTCAGTCTGCCAGGACAGGATTTCCGTGCAAAAGGGGAACTTGGGCCCATGAAAACCCGGACTGACAGCACCATGTCCTCTCTGAGATGGCAGCTCGTTCAAACCACGGCTCCCTGAGCTGGTTTTAGGACCAGCGCTGCCAAGGCCAGCTTTAACAGCAAGCTTTAGCGCAACACTTTTGTGCTGTGGGTGAAACCTGATGCTGAGCCAAGGGTCTGGATAAGGCCCAGCAGTTACAGTGAGCGGAGAAAAAATTTCTCCTGAAGAGGGGAGCTGCACGCTGCCTCCCCACCCTGCAAACTGCCAAGGGCTCTGATGAGCCGCGCAGGGAGCTCTGCCCATCGCCCGTCCTCGTGGCTGCTCCTTGCCAAGGCTCAAGGGAGGTGGAAGCGGTTTCTGAGCAGGAAGGAGTCAGCCGTGAATGGAGCAGCCTGCAGCCAAGGAGCGAGCTCTGGCTGTGGCTCCTGGCACTGACTTTTGGCTCTTTCACCATTAGCGCTCAGCCCTAGGAAGGGAGATTTGCAGCGGCCACGCCGTGGAGCTCGCGTGCAGATCAGGGTGAAAGCAAGACCTGCTTGCACAGCAGCAGGAGAGCAACATCCGCAGGCAGCTGAACCCCGAGCTCCTACCTCAGCATCACGTCGGATTCTCTGACTATCTGGGCTATGTCACCCCTCTGGATCTTCTGCTGCGACAGCAGGTCATGGGCCCTGGTCCACCTAGGGAAAGGCAGCAGAGTCAGCTCCCCAGGCAGCAACCTTCAGGCAGTGGGAAAAACAGCTACTAAGGCCGCTGCTGAGCCTCCAGAAGTCCAAGCCTTGTGTTCTGGTAGTCCTCGGGGCAAGAAGTTGCCAGGACGAGGCCAAGCTCGTCATACACAGGCACTCACCACTCCACCATGAGAGGTTGCTTCTCTTCCAGGGTCCGGTTGGGATCAATTTCAATGGGATAGTAATAGTGCAGCAGATCTTTCAGCTGGAGCGTTGTACAGATGGAGAAAGCACAGAGTGAACATCAAGTCAAAGAGGCCGTAAACAACAAAAAAAGCAGTTCGAGATCTCCCCAAAGCAACACGCTTCCTAATGAAAAACACAACCAAAACTATTTCACTCAGCACCTTCCCTCTGAGCAAACTGGGAGATCTCGGAAGGAAGCACTGACCCTCCAGCAGCCGGGCTGGCTCCCACCTTGCTTACAGCACAGCAGGTACAGATACACACCATGCACCCTTCCTGCGCTCAGCAGGTCAGAAAGGCCCACACCCAGATTGAATTTCCCTTTTTAACTTCTCTTTCCATCACCAATGGCTGAAACGCAGCCTGGACACTTGTCCCAGCCTCTGGCCTGGCAGCAAGTCAGTCAGAGCTTTTGTCCCGACACGTAAGCCAGTACAACCTCCCAACGACGGGTGACAGGGATGAAAACCCGAGCCAAGCAGCAGTGCTTCGCAAAACAGCACCTACCTTCTTCTTGCCGTCCTCGCTGATAACACGACTGTTGTCGAGGATATCTGTAAAGACACCAAAACGCCAGTGCTGTAGCCCAGAAGCATAAAAAACCTTTCCAGAAGGCAGCGATCCTGCACCTCCACTGCCAGCTCTTCCCGAAAACGAGCTGCGTGTGGCATATCAGCCCCAGCACAGGCTCCCCATGGGCTCCCCAGGCCACAGCTCCCACTGTGAACACGCAGCTCGTGGCAGGACACGGCTGACTGCGAGCAGTGTCAATGCTAGCAAGCTGCGGGATGCAGATAGTAGAAGGAGAAGCAGCAGGGACCAGGGACAGCTTCTGCAGCGGGACCCAGGCTGCTCCGGGGCCAGCAGCCATGGCCTGGAGGTGCACCCAGAGCAAGCAAGACGGAGCGGTGAGGCTTTTGGCAAAGGAGCCAGAGGATAAGAGGAGCCAGGGAGACCAAGAACACAAACACAGAAAGCAAACAGAACTGGCAGCAGCAAAACCAACAGCTGCAACTCACTGTGCGACGTGGGGCAGCGCCTGCCGTTGCACCCAAACCGGCTCAGCGTCATGTCGAAGTCCGAAATGACCTGGAAGGCGAGAGAAGAGCAGATC
>NW_010225452.1:0-403 GCF_000690775.1 Eurypyga helias | reverse complement strand
GGGGTTCCTGCCAGCCGTGAAGTTGATGTCTGCATCTGAGACAGCCAGCACCCCTCTCTCCCGCCCCAGCACCCTTATCAGCACCCAGAGGCTTCATCCTGCTGATTTATTGCCCTGGGTGGAGGGGGGTGTTTGGGGATGGGCTCATATTTACAGCCTGCATGACAGGGGAGAAAATGGCCCATTCAGGGAGGCCTCAACAGGAAAACCAGCCTGGTTCCCCCCCTCGTCTTGGGCTTCTCCCCTCTATCTGCAAAACACGCCACCATGGGGGTTGGAGCATCCAGGCCATGACGGGGAGGCTGGGGGGGCGGGGAGCAGAGAGCAGCCCCCCCACTTCTGGAACCCAACGGGGCCAGCACCTGCAGCTTGTTCATCCCCTGCTCCTTGATGGACCGGATTA
>NW_010225451.1:673-3096 GCF_000690775.1 Eurypyga helias | reverse complement strand
GGGCTGCGTGGGGCAGAGCCCGCGTCTTCCCAGCACGTGAGATGTCAGGGCAGGCGGGAGCGGAGCGATGCCAGCGTTGCCGTCACCACCTCCTCGATGCCGTTTATCATTACCCGCTGTTTACACGCCTCCGGCCAAGTTTCCATCCGCCTGCAAGGCACCTGGCCAGCTCGTGTCCGTGTCTGCCCGGGGGAGAGCCAGGGGCCAAAGGCCCCTCCAGCCCCGCTGCCTGTGGGGACCGGGCACAGAGGGGCCGCGCAACTGCCACATCCCTGTTCCTCCAGGATTGGGCACTCCCAGGACCCATCACCATGGACAAGCCGGTCGCAATTGTATGGGGGGAGCAAGGGGAGATCCCTCAGGTACCCCAGGGTGCTCAGGGACAGCCTGGGGACATCCCTGCCGCTGCTGGAGCATCACCAAGCCTCCGCCGAGTCACAAACTGGTGGAGCTGGATGCTCAGGAGGTGCCACAGGACATGTCCTGCCTCTGCTGGGCTTGGGGACCCGGCAGCACCCGCAGAGCCCTGTGCCAGGCCATGGTGGGCAGGAGGCCAGTGTCCGCTCTTGCCCCATGCCCGAGGGCTCTTGGCCAGCTGCCCCCACAATCATTAACCCAGTGAGGCCCTGGCAGCTCCGACTGTCACTCATTGACAGGGTTGGGGCTGAAGTCCTTGGCCGTGCCGGCCCCACAGTTTCCCCTACACCATCAGCAGTGCCGGGAAAACAAGCTCCTGGCACTGCCCCTTGCTGCTGGGCAGGGTGGCACCAGAGCCGAGGACTGGCTCCAGCCCTGCCCTGGCCCCGGGTGGGGGGCTCCGTGTGGTATGGGGGGACTGGGAGGACATTGCTGCCAGGAAAAGCACCATCCAGCCTTGGCAGCGGAGGAAGGAGAGGGATGCTTGTCCAGGCAATGCTCTTTATTTCCCCTAGTTTCACACCACAGACGGGACTGAGCAGCACCATGGAGACACAGGGGGGCTCTGACCCTGCATGGGGCTGGGTGGCCAGGCACCCCCTCCCTGGATGAGCCCTGGGACTGTCCTGGGCCACCCCTCAGCTTCTGGCCAGGCAGCAGCGATGGAGTGGTGACCTAGGGCACAGCCAGGAATGGCCCCAGCTTGTGTGGACGATGGAGGGATCTCCTGGCTGCTGTTGGGGAGCTGTCTCCATCGCAGACTGGGTCTGGGACCTCTGGGGACATGGGACTGCCAGGGATGGGGACCCACAGGGCACAGGCACATCCGGCAGAGCCAGGCTCAAGGTTACAGCCCAGCACAGCCGCCAGCGGGGATGCCAGGCTGGGCACACGCTGGGTACCTGCCCACCAGGCCGAGATGCTCAGCACCCAGGGGTGCTGCGTTCCTCTAGCACCAGGCAGGCCTGTCCCCGAGGGCTGAGCACCTGCAGACCCAGCCAGGACGGGGAGGGGACCTACAGGGATCTGCTCTTGCCTGTCTCTTGAGCAGCTGCCCTCATATGGTCTCCCTGCAAGAAGGAGGAAGGCTTCTTCGGCATGACCGGCCGGCTCTGACTCTGCTTGGGGAAGAACCCAGGTGCCCTGCTCCACAACGGCAGTGCCATCGCGGCAGGATCCGGCCCAGCCACGCTCATGCAAGGCAGACAGTAACAACCTGCTCGGGGCACAGGCGGCAGGGCTATGCTCACCCTCCCTGGGAAGGGTACACCCTCACAACAACGGGAGAAGCCCGGTTCCTGCGGGCTCAGGGACCAGATCCAGCCCTCAGCGTTCTCCTGACCCTGCCTGCCCACAGCACCAGGTTTCGGGGCTGGAGCCTGCCTTGCCACCACACCCACCCTCTCTATCCTGTGGCCCCTTCAGTTGGAATGGTGCTTTCCCCACCTGGATCTAGGCTGGCACAGGCAGGATTTGCTGGGAGGGCAGCTCTGCCGCAGGCAGAGGCACTGGGCAGGACAGCGGGGTGTTGCAAAGTGCTTTGCAACGAGGGTTCAGACTATGTACAGGGCTCCCCTGACGTGCACCAGGATGCAACCCCAGCGGGGGCATGGCAGCTGCTCAACCACTCACAGTGACACGACACGACAGTTTGGGACAGGACGTGGACGGATCTGCGGTCCAGGCAGTGTCGGCGTTGCGGAGCAGGGGCCGCCTGGGCCCCGCGTTGAACCCCGGCATGGCCCGTGGGTACCACGCGCCGGGTGTGGACGTGCGGCAGGACTCATCGGAGCTCACGGTCGACTGGAGGCTGAGCTGGCGTGGGCTCTGTGGGCTGAGGATGGCTGTTTCCCTCAGAACCTGGGTGAGGGGCACGGGGCTGATCCGACCCCTCGCAGGTGCTGTCGTCCTGCCCTGGGAGCTGGAGGAAGTCAGGCAGGACCAGGTCCTCCTTGGAGAGCAGCCCACGCTGGTCGTTGGCCCGGCAGCTCTGGGCCCGGTGCAGA
>NW_010225451.1:0-360 GCF_000690775.1 Eurypyga helias | reverse complement strand
CAGGTCGTACGGGCGGCGGTTCAGGTTCGGGGCAGCTGCCGACCGGGGCCGGGAGAAGGAGGAGGGCATCTCCCACAGCGTGTCGAGCTCTGCTCCGGTTGGGCTTCCCTCCTGTGATGAGCAGCCCAGGCCTCAGTGACGGGACAAGGAGGCAGTGCTCCCCCACCCAACATCCCCATCACCTTCCCGCAGCCTGGCTCCCGCCTCGGCACCCTCTGCCCAGCCCTGCGGTATGTGCTGGGCTCACAGCAGGGCGACCTTCCCTATGGACCACAGCAGCAGCCGGGGGGGCATCTGTGACGGGGGCAGTGGGGGCTTGAGCTCACCTCGCTCCGGAGCGGGGAGGGGGCGGCTGCAGCC
>NW_010225450.1:0-1552 GCF_000690775.1 Eurypyga helias | reverse complement strand
CCTGAAAACCCGCGTCCGGTCAGAGCTACGAGCGAGCGGGGCCGCGGGGAGACCAGTGCCCGCCTGCCCCGGGCAGTCCGGCTGCGTCCGTGGCCGGGCAGGGGAAGGGGGGTTATTGGTTTATAACATGTTCGAGGGCTGCTTGGCTGAAACCCGCTGCTTTCAGCGGCCTCGCGGCAGGGCTCTCCGCCACACACGTGTATCGGCGCGCCCTTACCCGCGTCCCAGCAGTGCGGGAGGGTCCGCAGCCACCTTGGTTCAGTAGGGAGCCGTTTGGCCCCCGAGCACATCCCCACCAGAGCCATGGGGCACAGACGTAGGGGTGCAAGATCAGGACAGAGCAGTGATTTTCCCAGAGCGTGTTGTGCAGTCGCAGTTGACGTAGGTGAAGCCAGAGGCAGAGGTGGAATCGCTGTTGTTTCATTCATTAACTGATCTAGTTGGTAACCTGTCTGGTTGAGAGGAGCCCCACAGCTTAATCGCTCTGTGCAAAGAACAGCTGCTTTTGCTTGTGCGTTTGTTTACAGTGTAAATATGAGAGCAAATTAAAAGCAGCATATGGCAGATAAAAAACGGTTGTTCTTTATTAATCTTTTCTATACCTTTTACAGCTCTCCATCAGAATTCCTCTGAACTGTCCCTTTTCCAGCCCTAAGATGCCAACTCCATTTAGCCGTCCTTATGTGCTGTGCCTGACGATCCTTGCCACATCCCTTCTGAATGTTTTGTAGCATTACTGTGAGCTTTTTAGGCCACAGGGATAAGGGAGCAGAACTGCTGAGCTCATTCAAGAGGTGTTGAGCCAGAATAAAGCTGGGCAAGGTACCAGCCAGGCAAAGTGCCCTTGGCAAAGGTAAGGGCAGTGTCCCAAGGGTCAAGCCACAGGACAGGTCTAAAGTCCTGATCAAGTCATCCCAAAGAGCAGCATCCCTCCAAAGCAAACCCAACCACTGTCTGTGCCCAAAGCTACCCCAAAAGCTGTTTGCAGGGCTTTTTCACAACACAAACCTGAAGGGTTTGCAAGGCAAAATTAGGGATTACTCCAATATGAGCCTGTAATTTCAAGGTTTTCTTTCTGGTTTCATGTTTAAAAGTTACTGAAACACTGGAAATGACAGATGTCTATCTGACTTCATCGCTGCAGTTCAAGGCACAAGGACCTAAACGCAGGGTCCTGGAAAACAGTGGTGTTTCGAGGTGTGCATAATCCAACATGGGACAGCCCAAGACCGTCGACGTCCCAGGGTGGCAACGCGCATTGTTGACAAGATTTGGGGGATTTAATCTTTTCCTCTGTCGCGGTGTGTCATGCCAGAGACAACAGGGATGTTGGAGTCGGGAACTCGTTGATGTTTATTGCCAAAGTCCCCTTGCCCTGAGCACCACAGCTGCGCAGCAGCCAAACCTTCTCTCCCCGCGAGCCGGCCCGGTGTCAGTTACCGTCTGCTCGGCTGTGTCGGTGCCTCGCGCCCCGGGAAGCTCTCCCTGACCTGGAGGGGACGAAATCTCCCCGGCGGCGGGTGGGAAGGGCTCGGGGGGATGGTTGGGCGCC
>NW_010225449.1:609-882 GCF_000690775.1 Eurypyga helias | reverse complement strand
GGCCGAGCCAGTCAGTGCCTCTGCCATTAACATATTCCGGAGGGGCAGAGGCAGACACAGGTTGGAGGGAAGCAGTGTGGAGAGAGGGCTATGCGGTGGGAGACACACCGAGGCAGAGCCCCAGGTCAGCGCAGAAAGGCGTGGAGGAGGTTGCCGGAGCAGAGGTTCCCCCCCAGCCCGTGGGGAGAGGGTAGGCTGTGCCCGGCAGCCATGGGGGGCCATGGGGGGCAGAGACCTGCCTGCAGCCCGCTCCGGAGCCGGTGGCCGCGACCG
>NW_010225449.1:0-209 GCF_000690775.1 Eurypyga helias | reverse complement strand
CCGTTACTGCGAGCGGGGCTCACCAGGTCTCAGGAGCTGATCAACACTCCCACCCAAGGTGCTGCTGAGCACTCACACAGCAGCAATTCAAGAGAGGAGGCCCAGCCAGAGGAAACGCAAGAGCGGCAATTCCTCACAGGCCATCTCTCAGCACCAAGAACTCATCCCTGAACCCCCCTAAACGCTCCTGCCGTTGGACGTGAGACCCG
>NW_010225448.1:749-2073 GCF_000690775.1 Eurypyga helias | reverse complement strand
TGAGCCTGGCTCTGGACCCGGGCCTGCGCCAGTCGTGAGGGACTCAGGTCTGAAACTGGACCTGGGCTAATGGTGAGGGACCTGGGTGTGGAACTGGATATGAGCCAGTGGTGAGGGTCCTGGGCCTGTCATCCTGCGCCTGCCATGGGGTGTAGGATCTCTTTGTGGGGCTGAGGGTCTGCCAGACCAGCCCTGACCCTGCCAGCATCCACTTAGCGCTGCCGGAGAGGCTGGACGGCTCCCAGGACGAGCAGGCGCCCCTGCGCTGCGCTTCCTTAGGAAGCGGGCTAAAAATAGCAGCCGGATCCAGGGCTGCGCCTGTCCCCCCACCATGGCTTTGTTCTGCGTCGTTCCCACGCGCGCCCTGTCCCCCAGTGCTCCCCTCACCCACCTCCTGCACGGGGAGCGGAGCTCGGCCGGCAGCGCCAAGACCAAGGTGGAGCTTGTTCCCCTCACGCAGGAACGACCTGCCCAGCGGAGTTGTCTCCTTCCCCCCCCCGCGGGTTGCATGAGGATGTGTTCGTGTTCATTAAGCCTGTGGAAACTTGTAGGGACCCAGCTTGCGTCCGTGGGCTGGTTATCATGAGAGACAAGGCTGGAACGTGAGCTGCGCAGAGCCCCTGATGAAAGCCCTTCGACTCCAGCCCTACTGGAAACCTACCCAGGAGGGTGGGCTCGGCCGCCACAGAGATTTACTGTGAGGGGGAGGCCCTTCTGGGCACTGGCTTCTTCTCTTTGCTCCCACTCAGTTTGAAACAGGCCTCAGTGTCACCTCCAACCTCCACCTCGGGGCTAGGTCCTGCACGCGGCAGAGGTCCTGGGACCCCCCTCTCACGGCCTCCCCCAGGATGGACAGCCCAACCCCTGCTCTGCCGAGCACCGGGCATCGCTCGGAGGCGGCGGGGTGCCGGCGTTTCAGTGGCATGGCTCATTGCAAGCTCTTCGGAGCCATTAAATCCAGGCCCTGAGGAATCAGACTTCTGTCTCATTTCTGGCTTTACACCCGTGTCCCTACTTGTTGCTTATCGTTCTGTGCCCCCCAGGCCTGCGATTAACCGAATCCACGTGCTTGGCTCCAGTCTGGCCAGTAACTCGGCGCTACCAGCTCTGCTTCCCTCCCTGCAGAACATGCCCCAGCCCGCCAGCCCCACGGCAGCTCTCCCACCTCCGGAGACACCCCGTGCAGGCACCCTGGGTTTGCAGGAAAGGCAGGACGGGGAGCTGGGGAAGAGGGTCAGGACCCAGCGCTCATTTCCACGGGCACGCCGGGGGACAGGGCAGCACTGCTGGGGGACTTCGCTCCCGCCAAAGGCACCGCGGCGAG